>NC_142928.1:29437553-29445053 GCF_046866305.1 Octopus bimaculoides
AATATACAAGTAAAGGCACCTATAGTAATTACTTCAAAAATTACATTAAAATAATGAAAACAGGAAAACAAATTATAGATGTTAAGAAATAATGAAAGAAAGTAAAAGGGGAAAATAACAAAGAAAGGAAGAAAGCGGAAAGGAAATAAGTGAGACGTCTGCTGATTAAGAATGAATATCTCGGATTTTATTTCTAGCTGATCATCAGTGTCAATAACTAGAGGAAATCTAACAGATAAGGACACGGTCTCTATTTATTATTATTGTTTATTTTGTGATATCTGAGACTATATTTTATTAGGCAGAAGTATAAAATTATACACAATTTTAAAGGTATCGGGTCATATAACTGGTGAGCAAGTAAATATAGTATAGCAGTCGAAAGGATAAGAATTCTTATGACTTGCCGTGTGTCCACAGGAAATATAGGTTTAATTTATTGAAGTTATACATATAAAATTATTTCCAAGGAATTTTTATGCATAATTCCGAAAAGTCAAACTTCAATACTTGACAATGGCTCCTCTGATTATAGCAATACAGCAATATTCGTGAGATCGAATTTAGATGAAACAATTGTCAATTGTTGCAATAAAAGAACTTACTCAATCCATTCTCCTTGTCTATAATTGTATCTATATCTATATCTATATTTCTACCTATCTTTTTTATCTATCGATTTACCAGTGTGTGTGTGTGTGTGTCTGTGTCTGTGTGTATTGTGTCGGCAATATTTGAATTTGTAGGCCTTTCTTTTACTTCTTTATCCTATGCTACAATGGTCTGCTACGCTACGTCTTTACGCTACAGTGGCCTCAAGCCTTATTTGGGAAAAAAAATCGAAATATAACAAGAAAAACAGACAAAATTAAATATCAAAATGTGTTTAGATTTGCAATTCAATGTCACCGGTAGCTTTGTTATGTCTACCATACAGGTTTCTTTGAGTGTCTTGAAAAGACAGCAAAGCAGCAAAATCAGAATGAATACCATTCAGCAATTAGATCCGTCCTAGTATACACTGACCTTAAATTTCTATGAGTTTTACATATACTTTTATCGTTACATGATCGATAAAGTAGTGACATACGTGAACTACGATGGAAGTAGCAAAATGGAATTCAAATGTCTATATCCTTTGCCTTAAAATGCTTAGCCTTGTGCCAATACTCTCAGAAATCAATAATTGTTTCTTTTATCTTCGGTAAATAAATATTGGTTTCATTTGATGTGTTGTCTATAATATTGATTCCTCACATCAATCTCAGCGCGATTTTGAACTCGGTATGCAGAAGGTCGAAACTGAATGTCTTAAAACGCTCAACCAGTGATAATTATAACAACAATAACGAGGAGGAGTAGGTGGGGAGGAGGAGGAGGAGAAAATGAAAAGGAGGTGGATAAAGAAAATGAGGAGAAAAAATAACATGGTGGTTAGTAAGGATGGTGAGGATGATGATAAACAACAATAGCAACAACCACAGCAACAACAACAACAAAAACATCAACAAAAACAATAGAAATACCAAGAACAAAAGCCATAGCAACAGTAAGAATAACAATACAACTATTTACTAAAAGATATTCAAAAGTTTTTAATGTTGAACTAATCATATCGTAGAATACAAAAAATAAATAAACGAAAAAAAAAAATTCAAGAGAGAATTTAGTGTTTGTGGAGAGAATTGTTATAATAAAACTGATGATTTAGGAAACATTGCTAAAGTTCATATCAAACAAAACTTTCCACGTTTTGTTTTATTTCTCTTGTATTTTCTTTTGTTTTTATTTAAACAAACTGAACAAATATATGTGTTAAGTTCAGTTAAAACCAATATCGAAAACAATGTAAATTTATCGCACCGTAAAATTCAATTATCTTTTCAAATAATTAAATAAAACTTGAACACTATTAACAGTTGTTCACTGAGACATTAATATTTTTTCTGATAGAACGTCACCAAGTATCATAGTTATTAGTCACCAATACACATTGAAAACAAAGGCCATTTATAAACGTATATGAGTGATACTGACTTCGAATTTAAAGGTAAATATGCGTTTGTTGTTAAAAATATGCGACTTTATTTATTGTATTCAGCGATCGCTTTCTCTCTCTTTCTCTTTCGCTCATTCTCTGTCTGTTAATATAATCTTATACTTTCTTTCTTTTCCTTTGTCAAACTATTATTTTTATGATGTTCAATTTGATAGTAAACACACAGAACAGAAGAAAAAAAACATAAATAAATAACTAGTAGTAAAATAATGTTTTAATATCTCTGAATTAAATTAAAGATTTCTTATGCTGAGTTGTAGAAAGTTTAAATTCACTGGCAACATATTTTATCTTTCCATAGTGAGTGAAGCTTGAGTTCAAAGACCGATAATGACACACAAACGCGCACACACATAGACACTCATACACACACGTATACAAACATTCACAAACATTCACACACGTTTCGCCATGAAGTAGTTTACTCGAACATTTCCAATTAAGTTTTCTCTCTCTCTTTCTATATATATATATATATATATCTGGACAGAGAAACATAAATAAAAATATTCATTTAACAATTCGTACTCAGTTCTCTATCAGATAGGTACTCAATTACAACTAATACTTCGTAAAGTGTATATGTGTGTGAGTGTGTTCTCGGGATTCACTGCTGGGACGACGTTCACACGTTTCCATAGATGTTTTTAACACAATATATCTTAGATAAGTATTTGTTTGAGACAAAGCCCATAGTATGGATGTGCATACGTTAAGTATGATACACAGATGGCTATATTATATATTTATATAAATATATACACATATATGTATATATATATATACATATATATATATATATATATATATATATATATATATATATATATATATATATATATATATATGTAGAGAGAGAGAGAGAGGGGAGAGACAGAGCTGACATACCACATAAAAACAAAATGAAATAGACTAGACAAGAGGAGACACATGGAACAGAGAGTCGTTGAAGAAGTCATAGAATACGTGGCGAAAAATTAGCAATAACAATACAATATTGAAGATCGAATAACCAAATAGTGCGTATGTTTGGTTTAATTGGCAAAATATGACAATCCCGCATGTATTAGAATATTTGTTTCAACACACGTTTTCACATCAAGAATCATGCAAAACAAATACTTATAAATATAACGAGTATCACTAGGAATCATTCAAGTTTAATGGTTAAACTAAGTTATGTTTGGATTAGGCGTATCCTCATGTTGCAAGACACGAATGATTACCGGTTAATTTGAGACATAATAAAATTCGATAGTTAGAAGAGCAGATGAATATCTGTGTGGTGAGGAATAATTTAGGCGTTCAGTAGGTCAGGTTAATTGCCTTGTATTGTCAATAATTGTCTTCTGAAAATAGCATGTCTTTATAATTCAATTACGGGAAAATGAAGTGAATGAGCAAAGTGTGGTTTATACACTCACTCATATATATGTATGCACAAACCCAACTGCACGAGCACGCGAGCGATCATAATTACTTACGCCTCTGAATATGATATGCGTATGTAAATATATTCATTTAACACATGTACACCTATCATATAGGCACACTGTTACGCATACGCATGCATCTGTACATCTATAATTACATTCATGTGATCGTACACAAATGAGTGTATGATAGTCTGTATTTCCATCAGTGTTTCCCTAATAGCGTTTCTGATATGGACAGGTAGTGTAGAATAATAAAAAGACGAGTAAAATTCACAAAGAAAATGCTAATGTAGAAGTGCAAAATAAGTCTAGGAGTGCAATAGTGATAGTTCTGTGGGACTGAAAATTTCCAGTTGTATAAAATATATTTGACCACATGCGAACACATGGCGACACTCATCTTGTTTAAGGTTCAGGCAGTTTTCCATATTCTTCGATCTAAAAGGGTACTCTATATTTTCCTGAATTTTTAAAAACCGCTTATATACTCCAATACATACATAGGACTATTCGAAAATATCTATAGATGAAAACAATAAAATGTTATGGGTATAAAATTTCCAATTACTTATCAATTGAAATATTTAAAGAAAAAAGTATATATTTTACTGTTTTCTCCTCATAGTAATGTTGAAAATTTCTACCTTGCTGCTTTTTTCATTGAAATCGAGAAATTGCCGTAAATCCTCGAGTATATTCCGCCTTTTTTTACCCAAAATTTAAAGGTCAAAATCCCTAGTGCGTACTATATACGAGGTTAAAAATGAAAAATATTTTTTAAGCAATGTCCGAACTTCTATTTGCTGTCCGGCAATGTTTATTCAGACGCATTTTTTTATGTCGGGCGCGAAAATACCTTAAGCTAAGCCTAAAAGCAATGAAGTCATAAAAGAATCATCCATAACTTGCAGTAAGCAACATTTATTAAAATAAAAGTTTTGTATATCGTCTGCACTGGATGGTACTCAGGATGACGTTGTATGGAAAGATGAAATATATGAAAGTGAATCTTCTGATATTGACTATGAATCTGACGATGACGGAAATTTACACTACAATGATGCTGACATGTTTACGGAGGAACAAATGGAACAGTTATCTGATGCTGAAAGTGACGTTGAATTTGAAGGATTTGAGTAAATGCTTTTGCTTTTGTAACTGATAATGATAAATATTTGAAGGCAATTTACTTGATATTTATTTTTCACTGACGTTATTGCTGTTATTTCTTTATTTTCTGCAAAGTGCACAAAAAAAGCAACATGTTTGCATTGTTATATATAAAATAATAATAAATGACATTACCGTATATATGTTTACAAACCAGTGGGCGTTATATAGACCTCCTTGACTCAAGTTAGAGAAGGGGTGCGTATTATACACAAGGTTTAGGTTTTTCAGAGGTACACCCCCCCCTAAAAATCCGATGCGTATTATACTCAAGGGCGGACTATACTCGAGGATTTACGGTTAAGTGCAAAAATACTAGAATTACACAGGGCTCCCCATAAAAACTACTTTCATTCGAATAAAAATATGTGGATAAGCTTCTGCTTGCCCACTTTTTATCTATAAAATATCATCTTACTCTCGTTTTTCAACCGATTATCAATTTAGACTTGTCAGAAACTCTCTTGAACACTTTTTTAGAACTAATTATTACGGTTCTTTTTTTGGAGCCATCTTGAATAGAGTAAAATTATAAATTCGCTTCAAAAGATTTATAAGAAAAGGATTTCTTGCATATATATTCACAATACGTTTTGGTGTATTCTAACGTGAATATGCTATTGGCTGTTGTACTCGTCACATGAGAACAGCTTCTTTACGCCGAATTTTTGTTCATGACACACTCGACTCCCTAGTAGAAGGGATCCTGGGACGCTGGTATATTAGTTTGGACTTTTTTTTAAGCTTCTCCTTTGAACTGGATTTGAATACTACTTCTATCTCATCAAGATACTGCATTGCGACTATCTCTTCTAGTTGTTTAAGTAATATTATGGCTGACTGCGATCATTCCAAACATATCATCATTTGTCATTTATGCATGAAGAAATCTGTTTTAGTCTTCTTAATCTTATATTCAAATATTTTGCATTTGTGTTTTGCATGGGTATGTAATTGAGTGTTTTCTGTTAAATTAATGCATTCTTCTTCTTTCTTTATTTTAAACGGGCTTTTATAAACCAACAAATGACAAACGATTAGAACTAATGCATGATTAGATGTTTCACTAGAGCTGAATCAATTTGCATACAATAATATACTTAACTTGAGAGTTTCAAAATTCGCTTTAAAAAATCGACAAAAATCCAGTCCCTATCACAAATGTTGAACAATTCGATTCAGTAATTATTCTTTAAATCTTATTCTCTCGATCAATATACATACATATAAATACTTACATACACACACACTCATATATATATATATGTTCTTTCTCTTTCATTTGTTTCAGTCATTTGACTGCGGCCATGCTGGAGCACCGCGTTTAGTCGATCAAATCGACCCCAGTACTTATTCTTTGTAAGCCTAATACTTTTTCTATCGGTCTGAGGCTATAGTAGAAAGCACTTGCCTAAGGTGCCACGTAGTGGGACTGAACCCAGAATCATATGGTTGGTAAGCAAGCTACTTACAACACAGCCACTCCTACACCTATATATATATATATATATATATATATATATATATATATATATATATATATATATATATATATATATATATATATATATATATATATGTGTGTGTGTGTGTGTATATATTAATTTATGTATACGTGTGAGGTGGCGAGCTGGCAGATCCGTTAGCACGCCGAGTGAAATCCTTACCGGTATTTCGTGTGTCTTTACGTTATGAGTTCAAATTCCGGCGAGGTCGACTTTGCCTTTCGTGTTTTTGGGGTCGATAAATTAAGTACCAGTTGCTTACTGGAATCGAGCTAATCGACTGGCTCCCTCTCCCAAAATTTATAGCCTTGTGCCTAGTGTAGAAAAGAATATATGTATATTGGTACATATGTATATATATAAATATATATATATACAGTTGTAGTATATTGTCAACTTAATGTGACAATCTCAATAAGGGAATACACTACTGCCGTTTAGCCCTAGGAAGCTGGATCGCTTCCTGTCGGCCTTGACACAATTACTGTGTCCTTAAGTTTGCGAGGGGGAGACAAGCTCCTCCACCCAGCCTAGCCAGCATTCAGGGACATGTTTCTAGGGCTAAACGGCAGTAGTGTATTCCCTTATTGGGATTGTCACATTAAGTTGACAATATACTACAACTTTATCGCTCCACTACTGCTTAAATCTCTCAGAGATTTAGAAATATTATATTTCTAATATATATATATACATATATATATATATATATATATATATATACATATATATATATATATATATATATATATATATATATATATATATATATATATATATATATATAAGTAGGTAGGTATATGTACGCATTTGTCGACCCGTGGCTACAGTAGAAACACGTTCTCAATGCGTTGCGCTGTGGGTATGAACCCGTTACCAGGTGTTTGCAGAATGAACTTCTTAATCAAACTGAAATTCCTTTGTTATGACTTTACACTTATTCTACCAGAATTATGTCAATATTATTGAATAAAAGGGTGGCGATCTGGCAGAATCGTTAGCACGCCGGGTGAAATGCATAGCGGTATTTCGTCTGCCACTGCGTTCTAAGTTCAAATTCCGCCGAGGTCGATTTTGCCTTTCATCCTTTCGGGGTCGATAAATTGAGTACCAGTTACGTACTGGGGTCGATCTAATAGACTGGCCCCTTCCCCAAAAATGTCAGGCCTTGTGCGTAGACTAGAAAAGAATATTATTGCGTAAAACGCATAAATCACTCGAATTTACAACAAAGTGACACAGTTATAATATAATTGTGCATTTCATATCAATATTTTAATGAAAAAACAGAAATTATAAGGACTGAATTTTCAATAACAAGTCAATAATA
>NC_142928.1:29447553-29450053 GCF_046866305.1 Octopus bimaculoides
GAATGCTTAGCGGTATTTCGCCCGTCCCCACATTCTGAGTTCAAATTCCGTCGAGGTCGTCTTTGCCTTTCATCCTTCCGGTGTTGATGAATTAAGTGCCAGTGAAACACTGATGCCGATGTATTCGACTTAATCCCCTCGAAATCATTATTATTATTATCCTTATTTTCATTAGCATCTTCTTTCAATTTTGTTTCCATCTCTTGCCAAGCGTCTTCCTGATACCTAGGACAGAGAAATGTACCGTATTCTTCTTCTTATTATTATTATTATTATTAATATTATTATTATTATTATCATCATCATTATTATTATTATTATTATTATTATAAATAATAAAGACAAATACTCATTTTTAGGCCAATGATATGATAGATTTCAAATGGAATCAGATAACATGTGTCTGCTTTTCACTCCGTTCATTTACGTCCTGAGTTGAAATACTTTTATGATTGATTTTGTTTTTCCATTTTAAGTGATACAATGAATGCATGTATTGCCAAAGAGGGCTCTAATCGGCTTTAACTTCCATATGTTAAAACATTGATAGGACAATAATCGAATTAATTCATGTCAAATTCATTCAAAAACATTGAATCAATACACATTTTATTGTATCATTCGGAAAAGAGTTGAGAATTAATGGTTACTAAAATTGTATGCGAACAGAACTACTCAAACATTATTTTTCAGGAACCACAAATAAAATAAAACAGACAGAAATGTATACCAGAGGGATACATTTCCAAGGTTCGTAAATAGTTTATGGCCATAGATATGCTAAGCATAAACGGGTACATATCTGAAGCCATGTAGATATCAAGTATAGAAATGCAGTGTTAAAAAGAAAGAATACATCTTTTGAATAGAAACAACGAAAGTCAAATGGTTAAAGATATAAGCACTAAGAAAATAAATTAAAAAGGTAGACTGAGCGCAGGAAGTTCAAATATGAAATGACAAAACTCTTAATATCCTACCGTACTGAGAGATTATCTCCCCCAAAAATGCGAATTTAGAAATACACCAGCGAGAATATGAACATGTTTGTGTATGACATAGATTTAAGGGTACAAAAATACCAAGTTTAACGGTTTGAAAATTCCGCTAATCTGAAGAGAAAATAGTTAAAAATTATAAATCAAAATGTCTTCCTTCAGACGAACGAAAGATAAAATAGCAAAAGCGGCAAAAAGAAACACAAGGAGAAAGAAGCACGCAATCGCTAATGGAAACATGAAGATACAAACATGAACATCGCAAGGAAATAGAAATCAACTTAACTACGTAACCACGGTAGTCAAATAAATACAAAGAAATGTAAGTAGTTCCACGAAATTTCTCACATAGCAACATTTTAATAAAAGTAAGCAACCTTGAAAAACAACATGAAGATAAAGATAGAGAACAAAGAAGGTTTCAATCTTTGATGAGATTGTCATGAAAAAAGACAAATGAAAAGAGATAAATACTCAATAAATATGAAATCACAAAAAGTGCCCAAAATCAAAGAATGTTTTAATCAGGAGATCCCAATATACCACGAGGAATCTGTCAATATATCCCCTCAATACTTTGAACAAAGCAAACAGTTCGTCTGCAATCCAAAACGATTTTACAAAGAACTAACCAAAATGAAAGTATACTGTACAAACTCTCAAACACGGAATATAATTTAGTGATAAATGTATGAAACAGATAGAACGTCCCGAAGAAATGTACTAAGCACAAGAAACACTGTACCAGAATAATTCTTTGAAAAAATAACAACTTTAGAATAAGCGTAGATTCTATCAAACGGAAAAAGACTGCAAATCACCGGAAAATAAAGTGCTAAATTATTAAAATATGGGCCAGAAACTCTTTTCAAGAATATCCACGATTTATGTAAATAGCCGAAAACTACACTGAAATGGCTCAAACAAAGCAAAGCTATCTTAATCTAATAGATTAATAATAGAAAATTTTAGATATGTTTTCTAACCTATGATAATATACAATCACACTGACAACAATCTTAATAAAAAACATGAGTGTTCATAAAATATTGCCAACACATAACATACTGCCAACATAGTAGAACATTGCAAACACCAAATACTTATCAACTCAATCATGGCAGAAAAACGATGGCGGGTGATTAAAAGGGGAAATGTTATTCATAGTAGTTCATGAGACTTAATTAGGTTCCGTCAATGGCTCGCTTTCCACAGACTTCGTTACACAGAGATGGATTCAGGATAAGTGCAATCAATATAAGTAGAGAACTTCGAGAAGAACCCCATTGGACAGAAAATTCGCAGAAATCAGACTAGTGACCACTTCAAGTGAGAAAGGGCTAGGTCAATTATAAATAGCAATCAGTTAGGAAGCTTAGAAAGAAAACTAGTTAGATCTTTTATTTATGATGCAGAACAGAGAAAATAGCAATTTCCATATAAAGTTACTAGGCGTGTTGGACGAAAAGCTTTTGATATGACTGAGAATAGTTCTTGACCAC
>NC_142928.1:29454734-29459734 GCF_046866305.1 Octopus bimaculoides
TATATAATATATATATATATATATATATATATATATATATATATATATATATATATATATTATATATATATATATATATATATATATATATATATATATATATATATATATATATATATTATATATATTATATATATATATATATATATATATATATATATATATATATATATATAGCATATTTTCCCAATAGTAACATACTCAGAACCATTCCGAGTGAGAAAATGCGATGTTGTATGTTTTACAGTATTTAGCGAAAGTAAATTACATTCTGGAGTCCAGTCCCTACGGATTTTTCTTTCCTTTATTTTTTTCAAATTCTATCAAAATATATATCTGTGAATCACAAGTGTATCACTCTCCTTGTTCCTTTCTGTGGAAGAGCATAGGCTCGAAACGTTAAAGATTTCTTCAATTCCCGACCTTATACTAATACATCTGTTTGTTTTCTACACCACCTGTCTGTATCTGTTGTTTTTTTTGTGAATTCTCCCTGTATATATGTACATAGAGGTATGCATACATACGTAAATTCATACGCACATACATACATATTCATGCATAAAACACACATACATATAACTGAAACAAGTAAAATACAGGAGTATATGTATGTATTTCTCTGTTTGCTTGTGTTGTATCTATATGCGCGTAACTATGTATATGTGTACATATTGCATTGTGATAAACGACTATTGACAACACAGCTAACCTCATGAACAAAGAACATACAACTTCATAGCGATGTATTTAGTCGTGCTGTAAAATTAAGCACCACGTGAGTCTTTTCGGTGGTTTGAGGCGAGGATCGCGTTTCCCTACTTCGTCGTCAATTAAAAAGCTTATTAGGATTGTATCACTCCTACAGATTTCTAACATGGATATAGAGTAGAGGGCAGAACCCCGCTTCGGTCATGAATAACTATGAGATTGCACCTAGCATGTTCCCATCTGAGGCATATGTTCTGGCAAAGTCGTTTATGGAAGTCCAGCAGTTGCCCATGTATATTAAAGTTCCCTCTCTATGCCACCAATGTTAGCCTAGGGAAAAGCAAAGGCCAATACACCTTGGCACCTGTGATGTCAAAACTCATTTCTACACATGAATGAACTGGAGCAACGTGAAATAAAATGTCTTGCTCAGCACAACCCGTCCCGGTAATCGGACTCACTACTTCATGATTGTGAACCCGATGTTCTAACCACAGAGCCGTGCACCTTTACGTAGCCATAACGCCATAAGTAATGAAACAAGAATTGACGATTACCATTATCCTCAGCGGTAGACTGCTTCTCAATTTAAGATTCCTAGAAGAATCAAAGATGAAGTCTACCATCGAGTTAAAAATGAGATAACTTAATACCTAAAGGTTGTTAGTCTCATGCTCTGCCGATTATGTCAATACAATGATTTTGGAACATATTAGCAGAAAAATAAACGGTGAGATGTCAGAATTGCTAGCACCCCAGGCAAAATACCTAGCGGAATTTCGTCAGTCTTTACGCTCTAAGTTCAAATTAAGCCGGTGTCGATTTTGCATTTCATTCTTTTGGTGTCAACAAAATAGGTACCAATTAAGCAGTGGGATCGATGTAATCGATTTGCTCCCATCTCCGAAATTGCTGGTGTTGTGCCAAAATTTGAAACCAATATATTGACATAAAAAAAATTGGTTCTCATATAACTAAACATTTCGCTGTTTCGAGTAATATATATTAACGCATGAAACCTATGTGCAATAAGGCAGATAGCACTATTTCAAATTTGTGTGCACTAGTGTTGATTTGTTGCTGTTGCAGAGCTGCAGTTGCTGTTTCTGTTGTCGTTGTTATATACTTTTAAAATATTAACCAGAATGCCAACATCAGGATTTTGGCTAAAAATCTGACGAAAAACATTTGTTACTGTTATTTGCAGCTCCGACTTTTATCATTCATTTTGCTTCAGTAATTGGACTGTTGTCATACTGAGGCACTTCCTGGAATGGTTTATTCAAACAAATTGATATTATTACTTATTTTTAAAGTCTGGGACTTTTTCTACGTTGCATTTTGTCCAACCGCTTTACTACACGGACCCAAGGAAACCAATACCGATTGTCAATGGTGGTGAGCAAACCCACAAAGCGCACGCACACACACGCACACACACATACATACACACATATATATGTATCTATCTATCTATATATATATATCTATCTGTCTAGCTATATATATATATATATATATATATATATATATATGTATATATATGTATCTATGTATATGTGTGTATATATATATATATGTATATATATATGTATATATGTATATGTATGTATGTATGTATGTATGTATGTATGTATGTATGTATGTATGTATTATATACACATACATGCACGCACGACAGACTTCCTCGCAGTTTCTGTCTACCAAAGTCATTCACGAAGTATTAATCGTAGAAGACTTTCCTAAGGTTCTAAATGAACTCATTTTGTCACAATGCCAATTTCTAAACTACCCAGTTATATCTGCGCCGATATGAAAATAAAATGCGTACTTAAATGTATAGTACATGCTGCTTTGCATATACTGTATAAATCTAAATTAAAATGTATTGAATATAATGCTGAAAATATATTGTGTTTGATGAACATGCTTTATTTGAAACCTAATTGTGAACAGTATTGACACTGTATAATTAAATGCTTAAAGTCACTAATTTTCAACTGTGTTGATTAAACAACGTATAAGCAAAAGAACACATTTAAGACTATTTGATATATTTGAAGATGAAAGTGTAATGCGATTGAGTAAGGTGGGAGATTGAGAAAGGTGCAGATAAAAGGCGAGAGACAAAAAGAGTGACAGTGTGGAGAAATTTAAGTAAGTCTGTGAGGAATAAAGGAAAAGAGGCTCGGAAGTTATACATATGACTGAATGCGCATGTGCGTTAGTACGTACATGTGTAGTACGTACATGAGTGTTCACATACTTGTGAACAGTCTCTATAAAATGCAGAAAAATGCACGCCGACAAACATTTACATTCTTAGATATACACCCACAAACGATCTTTCTCTCCTACATTCTGTGTCTCCTGCTCTCTCCCCCTCTCATTTTGTGTATGCGTGTATATGTATATATATGTGTGTGTGCGCCTATGTATATACATACACACATATACATATACGTATACAAACATGGATATATTTATGTACGTATGCGTGTGTGTGTGTATGTTTGTATTCGTGAGTATGTATGTATACGTATGCATACATACATATACTTATATATATATATATATATATATATATATATATATATATATATATATATATATATATATATATATATATATACGAGGAGAAGAAGCAAGAGAGAAAGCCTCTATCTTTCTATGGCTGGATGAGCTAAGAGGATGAAGTCATATACATAAACACATAAAAATATACAAATATGTGAGTGCTTGCATCTGTATGTGTTTGCGCATGTACGTGTGTGTGTGTGTGTGTGTGTGTGTGTGTGTGTCTGTATGCAGGACAAAGAGAGTTGTAACAAAGCGATATAGAAAGAGAATGGAGGAAGAGTGAGAAAGAGATAGAGAAAGCGAGAGAGGGGGTAACAGAAGACGAGAATGAAAGAAAAAGAGAAGGAAAGAGTGATCTAAGTTCATTGATCATTGATTATCAATTGCTGCCAGTAATAGTCTTGTGAAATGGCATATCTGCAGGCCACGCTATTTCTTTCTGCTCCAGTAGATACTCAGTTTCTGAACAGATAAAGAATGAAAAATCCCACTATTTCCATCAAAACACTAATATGCTATGGCAGTTAACATAATTTTTACACTTCATTTCATCACTTAGCCTGAACTCAACCGAGTACATTAAGCGATAGATGACATAATCCATGAGATTTCATCCTTCAAATGATTCTGTCTAACAGCCGATTCCAATATTACCATCATATATCGGTAGCTGCTTTTGTATTAAAGCAAAAATAGAAAAATATATCTTAGGCCTGAAATATCCATTTTACTGATAACAATGTTCCTACTAGGATTAAATTCAAGTTTAAAATATTGATTTTTTTTTTTTTTTTTTTTTTTTTAGGTAAAGACAGGAGGAAAAGAGAAGAGTAGACAGAGGAAGAGAGTGAGTGAGTGATAGAGTAAAAGGACGTGAGCGACTCAAATTGACTCAGAGTGTTACTGTATTGCTTGCTTGTTATTTTGAGAAGCTGTACAGCCGATGAAATGCTTTTGGAAATCTCTACGTGTTTACCCGACTTGTTAGAAATAGCTAACCATTTCCTTCGAATTACAAACTACTTTTGTTAATAAAAAATTGATATAATCTTAGAGAGAGTTTGTCGGAATTATGTTAGATAAGGTAACACTTGATTAAGCTTTACTAAATAACAATTATTATAATCAACTCGTGCGACTGTGTATCAGAAGAACCATTAAAATGCCAATGAAGTATGGTATGTAGTTATCTCCCTTTACAAACTAGTCGACATTTTTTTTTATTCATTTGAGAGTAGATGAAAATAAGTACCAGTAATTTGTTGAATAGACTGAACCGATATCTCCTTTTTGTATTCCTACACCTATAATAGAATTTACTGCTGAACCAATATTAAACTATGTTCATATACAATTTATTTTAAATCAGGAATTTACAAAAGTGACTCAATGTCTAATGTACAAACATAGCAAAATTCTAATAGTGAAGGAAAGTTAGCTGTTGTATTAACTTCTGAATTGTGGATTCGGCTTCTGGACCGAACATCGCATTGTGCTCATGAGCAAGTCATTTCACTTTACCATGTACGTCTGCTACAGTGTGGCAACAGAAATGCAAAATGTCAGCGAACATTCAATTCCACGATACATTCGATGACGATGTAAAAAGTCAAAGTTCTTAAGACTCTGTTCAATAACATAGCTCGAAATTTTTAATGCAGTGTAATTGAACTCACAATAAAGTAGTTTCTTGATCTCATAGCCATGAA
>NC_142928.1:29462234-29485019 GCF_046866305.1 Octopus bimaculoides
CATACATGCATGTGTTCAAACATACGCTTTCAATCATAGATTTCATACATACATACATATACAAACAAACATACATCCATATGCGTGTGTGTGTGTGTGTGTGTGTGTGTGTGTGTGTGTGTGTGTGTGTGTGTGTGTGTGTGTGTGTGTAAGTGTGTGTGTAAGTGTGTGTGTGTGTGTAAGTGTGTGTGTGAAGAGAGTGACAGAGAGAGAAAGATGGTAGGTTGAAGACAGGCTGAAAGTGAAAGTGCGATTGTGTCTGTGCGTGACACAAACACTCGTACGTAAGATTCTGTGTGTATGCATCTGCGACTGCGTATATGTTTATGTGCGTGTTTGCGTGTGTGTGTGTGTGTGCACGTTCATTTCATGTGTGTACATGTGTTTAGAAGGAAATGGAATGTAAGAGAGAATTATCTATTCAAAGAATTTCAAAAATATCATTTAAATATTCTATGGTTAAGCCACGTTCTTTCAGCTATTACTTCTCTTTTTAGTTCTCTTTCATTCTTTCTATATTCCACATATGTATAACTGTGTTTGTATAAGTATATAAGGAAATGTGTGTGTGCGTGCGCGCGCGTCTGTGCTTACGTATATCTTTGCTGCGTTTGTGTCTGTGAATACATATATCTGTGCTGTGTGTGGCGCGCGCGCGTGCGGTCTAAAATTTCTGCATGCCGAAAGAAGGCTTTGGTACGCAAATCTTTCAGTGAGTTTTACTCGACAAATCCTAGTCTTTGACGTTGATGATTTTCTTGTTAGATTTCAACTTGAGAAAGGAAAACAATTCTGCAAGGGCAAAATCTGGAACAGTCATCTCGTGCTTTGCCCAAAATTCAATGAGTAGTGACACATAAGCCTAAATAGATTTTTCTAAGTTTCAGCCTTGATTGAGGTAGCATCACAGAAAACAGGAAGTGCACACTGCTTCATTTAAAGACGTCGAGAAACCCATGTACAACATATTATTATTCTCCCAAAAATTAATCAAAAGAACTTATTGAACGACACTATTCAGATTAAATATGAAGTTCAGCATCACCTTCACATTACAGCAATTCTTAAAAGATTTTCGAGGTGGTTAACATTGACATCGATCCAACCTGCTACTCCAAATGCCTTTGTGTTTCGACATCGTAGCCATATACTTACGTTTACTTTTTGTTTGCTATGACACTTTTTGGAAAGGTTTTCTGAACATTTGAACGAAAACAAACAGGTCCTGACATTAACTAACTAGGTTCACTTCGCGGTACAAATTTTTATGGCAACAAGATATATTTATCAATCTTGCTCTAAAACCAAATAGTAGGAAATTTTACAGGTGCATCCAACATTGCAACTTTCGATGATAAATGAGACGGTCGTTTTCAAAAGTCAGAACACGATCATTTCTGTCGTCTGTTGCTATGAAAAATCGTTAAAATTTGGAGCTGTGTTCAGTGTTTCTTCTTTCCGGTTCTAAATACGAATATCAATTTTCACAGTGCAGACAGCTTAAAACTCTTCCTCATTGATTATTGCAACATTACAGAAAAACCTCTGTAAGTTCATACTGATATGATACAAAACTGTACATATGTATATATATATGCGAACTTTAGGTGAGTTAAAACAAGTTTGTGACACAGTTCAGCATCTAAAAGCGGATGCTCCGCAGTTACCGTGGAGAAAAACTTGTGCTTAAATGTTAAAAGTGTAAAAACACTATATCTTCCCAGTGTTGCTTCCTATTGGATTCACAGATTCATTTACAGTTCTTTAGTCGTTATTTCACATCGACAGCAGCTAAAGAACTCAAATAACGTCTGGAATTCCGATAGGGGGCAGCACTACCCAGATATGGTGTTTTTACACCTTTCACTCTAAGAGATAATTCTTTTCCCCAAGATAACCGTAGAGAATTTGCGTTTAGAAGTTGAAATATATCACAAACATATTAATTCACCTAAAGTTCGCTTATACCTAAACTCATTTAGATACTGAGATAGATAGATAGATAGATAGATAGACAGACGGACGACGGATCGATGGATACACACACACACGCACGCACGCACGCACGCACGCACGCATGCACGCACGCACGCACGCACGCACGCACGCATATATATCACAGTTTAAGTTAGTTGAAATATGTTGGTTACATGTATCTACTGCTAAAGGGAAATACACTGCAGTTACCGTGGAGAAAAAAAATCTCTCTTATGGTAGAAAGTTGGGAGAACACCCAGTTCGTTTAGTGGATTCCATTCTGTCAACAATACGTGACAAACATATCCCAACTAACCTAAATTGTGATTATACGTAAACACTGCTTTATGCCATTACTTCGTTATATATATACATTTATATATATCACATGATCACGAAATCTACCAGTTTATCGGATGTTGCTATACATTGCTGGTCACAATGCACCTTGCATCGTTTCGGATTTCGAATCATACCACCCCACTGGCCAGGTAAGCAAGTCAACATTTCCCCTGGTTGGAAAGCTGGCCCATTACAGGATTAACTCATTTACATCGGAATGATGAGGAACAACGTGAAAAAGAAGTGTTTTACTGTAGGACACAATGCCCAGCCGATCCAGGAATCGAACCTACGATCACCATCTTTAGTGTAACACGCCTAACCATTAAGTCACGCGCCTTCATGCATAAGCGTTGTGTGTGTGTGTGTGTGTATGATTGAATATGTGCATGAGCTGACAGCTTTGTTTGGAGGTATAAATGTGAAGAAAAACAATGTTATTATATGTAACTATATGCAGATGTAATTCTTTCTTGAAATTCAATCAAAATAGCTGAAATTCCAGTTGATAAGTAATAATCAACATATAGACAACTATCACTTTGATTCTTCCTAATTATTTCAGTTTAGTTACGTAAAAAATGCACCTCGAAAAGCCTGGAACTTATGCAATCTTGTACTTCATAATTCCTCCAGTAAAATGTAAATATGCAATATGCAAGAAATGTATACAGACATGCATACATATACATATACAAATATCTATATATCTATATATATATAGAAATATATATATATATGTGTGTGTGTATGTATATATATAGTGATAGTTAGATATATATGTAGGTATATATATATATATATATATATATATGTTTGTGTGTATTTGTGTGTTTATATATATATATATATATATATATATATATATATATGTTTGTGTGTATTTGTGTGTTTATATATATATATATATATATATATACATATATATATGTTTAAAAGATGGATCCCAGTTACATATATCTAAATTTCCGTTTAGACTTGAAGCAACATTGTGATTATAATCTCTCCAAAAGCAATATGTAGAACTAAAGTCAAAGTTGGAAACAGCACTGCTCCAGGCAGTTCGTGATGAAAATGGAAAGAATGCATAACCGCAGTAAGTTAGTCCCATCATCCAATCACTGTAGTAGTAGTAGTAGTAGTAGTAGTAGTAGTAGTACTAGTTGTTGTTGTTGTTGTTGTTGTTGTACGAGAGCAGCAGCAGCGAGAAAAAGAAGTACAACAACAGCATTATAAGAAGGATGTGGTAGAGGAGGAGGAGGAGGTGGAAAACGATGGCGACGATTTATGTGCAGCTGCAAAATAAATAGATGAGTTCGTTGTATTGTTAATAAGATCTGATGTAACAAAATTGGCAAACACTACAGAATTGGTAACAACTTGGGTGTTTTTGTTTATCGCTAAATCACGGAAAGAAGGTCTGTTTCTCCGACCCTTTACGATCCCTCTGTCACTAGTAGGAGAAAAAAGAAGTTATCCTAAGACAGGAAACCTAAACAAAATGGATTTTAATGAAAATACCGATGTAACTTGTGGCAATGTTAAACGCCTCCAATATTCGACTCAAAGATAGGAGTTACCCTTTCCAAAGGAATATTACATAGTTTCTGTTAACTAGCTTCCCCTCACACAATTTGGACGACGCGGATGAGTCTTGTATTGGGAGCCTGTCCGAAGTTTGATTCAGATATCTATGAAGCTAAATTCATAAAAAGAATACCAAGTCTACGCTCATTGTAATAGCAACTAGTGCACCGTTTTACTAGCACTTCTTCAGTTACGACAACGAGGGCTCCAGTTGATCCGACAAACGGAACAGCCTGCTCATGATATCAACGTGCAAATGGCTGAGCACTCCTGAAACACGTGTACTCTTAACGTGGCTCTCGGGGAGATTCAGTATGACACAGAATGTGACGAGGTTAGTTAGCCCTTTGAAATACAGGTACTATTCTTACCAGCTGAGCAGATTGGGGCAGTGAAAAATAAAGTGTCTTGCTCAAACATAACGCGTCACCGGGAATTGAACTCACGCTCTTACGATCGTGAATTGAATACCTTAACCACTAAACCACCCACCTTCGCTATTGTTGTCGTACAATAATATTGATAAAGTAAGGAAATAGAATAGCTAGAACAATCTTCAGGTTTGTTATAATTATCGATAAGGCAACGAGTTGACAGAATCGTTGCGGCGCCGGACAATAAGCTTAGTGGCATTTCGTCCGTTTTTACGATTAAGATTCAATTTCCGCCGGGGTCGATAAAATAAGAACCAGTTGAACACTGGGGTTGATTTAATAGACTTAGACCATCCCCCAAACATGCAGGCCTTGTGCCAAAATTTGAAAACCAATCATTACTGTTATTGATAAGACAGGGAGCTGGCAGAATCGTTACTGCGCCGCGCAAAATACTTAACGATATTTCTTCCGTCTTTAGGTCCTGCGTTCAAATTTTGCCGAAGTCGACTTTGCCTTTCATCCTTTCGGTGTCAATAAAATAAGTACCAGTTGACTAATCGATTTACCCCTTCTCCCCGAAATTGCTGGTCTTATGCCAAAATTTGAAAGCAATAATTATTATTATAGATGAGTCGGAGAGCTGGCAGGACTGTTAGCACACTGACCAATATATTTAGCGACATTTGTTCGTCTTTACGTCTGTTATGTCTCAATGCTACTGCTATCTAGCCCCTTCGGATGGTCTCTACTCAACCGCTACACAACTGCTACTCGACACGCCTACCACGGCCAGACTACTTCTATTTATATGTCTTGGGAGATCCTACTTCTTTGCCTGGGGGCGTCGACACAACAACGTCCTGAGTTCAAACTCCGCTTAGGTCGACTTTGTCTTTTATCCGTTCAGGGGTCGATAAAATAAGTACCAGTTAAACATTGGCATCGACGTAATCGAATTAATTCTTTCCCCATTATTGCTGGCTATGTGCCAAAATTTGCAACTAGTAACTATTATTATTGTTGCTCATGAACAATTGGAACAATCATTAGAGCGTCAGATATAATAACTTGTATTTGGTTAGACATGTTTCAAATCCCGCCGAGCTGATGGTTGTTATTCATCATTTCGCGGGTAATACACAGGGTATCCACAAAGTCTGGGCACATGGGGATTAACACATACTTTAAGAAATTATTATTTGTTATATTCGATTGTTTATGTTATGATTTTATTTACTCCATGTACCCAGACTTTGTGGACACCCTGTATATTATCGTGGACCCTAAATATAGTGTCCTCCATCAATAATTGCCTGCTTGACCGCACAGAGTCTCCTTCATTGACACTTAGCAGTAGCAATGTTTTCTTTCAGATGGTAGAGCGCTTGACCAACAAAAATAATTTGCAATGAGCCAATTAGGAATCATTTATGCGGTCGTTAAACCTACTAGAAATAACAGCAAAATCCACCTCAAACAATACACTCTACAAAATGGAAGTAAACATTGTTTAACAAAGTCAACGGTTTAACTTTGGTAAAATAACAGCCACAAGAAGATATATTTTATCTTTTGGCCAAAGCATGATTTGTTATCTATTTCTTATTTTATTTTATTTTATTTTATTTTTATCTATTTATTGTATAAGGGCAATATTACAACGAACTTTCTATTTCAATATTTTCGTCAACGATCTGTAATTGATTTGATTGATTATTCATTATTGAAACGTATGTAATGAAATATGTGGTATACCAATAACTTGCTTTCAGTTACTTGAAAGTACATACACACATGCATGCACACAGATCCACTTTTATCTCCCTCTGTACGCACATAGACATGCACACGCATACACATATATATATAATATTATGTGTGTGTGTGTGTGTGTGTGTGCGTGTGCGTGCGTGCGTGCGTGCGTGCGTGCGTGCGTGCGTGCGTGCGTGCGTGCGTGCGTGCGTGCGTGTGTGTGTGTGTGTGTGTGTGTGTGTGATTTAATTAATTAATTATTCAATTAATTAGTTGCCTTTTTTTGTTATGAGAATAATATTACAGAATATTAACCGGCGTCTAATTAATAATTTTTGCATATTTTCTCTGTCACAGTATTGACTAATAGCAAAATTTGAAATGTTCAGAATTTGTTGCGTGTATATAATATTTTCGTTGCTTAAGAACAAAATTTGTCAAGTATATGTAGGATACTGAAGATACTAGAGGGTGCATTAGTCAATAATTAATGTCTGCAATTTGTCCAAATCTGTAGTAAATACACAAAAATTAAAGTTCTGATCATGAACCTTATTATAGATTTGAGCTTTGTTTTTTCGTGGCGGGAATATTTGGACATTGCTCCGTTCTTTTCTTTTTTTTTTTTTTTCAGGTAAAGTTGATTTCCTGGAGCTATGGTAGATCTTCATCTTTCTCACTGCAAACCAATATATTAAACTTTTGGTCTGTTTTACAAAGCTCTTTGTTTATTCTAAACCAGTATGTTTATCACAATTATCGTACTTAATAAACCAGTATTAAAACTAAATAAACATATGTATATGACAATTAATGCACTAATTATGTGCGGATGAAATTTTAATTTACATCACGTGGAATTGAAAATGAATAAGTTTTGAATGTCATACAGTGTACACATTTTATAAAGTTCACCTTTCAACATATTTATGTGCATGTCTAGTGTTAAAATATGCTATTAATAATTTAATACTTCTATTTAAACTAATGTTTTCCAGTTTAGATTCAATATTTTTTCCGTTCATTCAGTTACTTATTCTGGTATTTATTGATTTATCATGTTGTTTATTGCTTACAAGAATACCCAAAACTGTAACGTATGAACGCTTTTCATCACTGTCTGTCCAAATTCGTAAGAAAAGTTTTGCCTAAATTAATAATGAATGCTAACGAAATGTTGATTGTATAGTCCTCCTTGTTGTCATAATATTTATTTATCCGTGATGAGCCTTCTATGGAGCTTTTGGCATTCATAAGGTTTCCATAGTACGTTGGTATTCCTAACAAGGTTTTAACTTTTAATTACTGGTATAATCCGACGGGTGTGGAGGTGCAATGGCCCAGTGGTTAGGGCAGCGGACTCGCGGTCATAGGATCGCGGTTTCGATTCCCAGACCGAGCGTTGTGAGTGTTTATTGAACGAAAACACCTAAAGTTCTACGAGGCTCCGGCAGGGGATGGTGGCGAACCCTGCTGTACTCTTTCACCACAACTTTCTCTCACTCTTACTTCCTGTTTCTGTTGTGCCTGTAATTCAAAGGGCCAGCCTTGTCACACTCTGTGTCATGCTGAATATCCCCGAGAACTACGTTAAGGGTACACGTGTGTGTGGATTGCTCAGCCACTTGCACGTTAATTTCACGAGCAGGCTGTTCGGTTGAGATCGGATCAACTGGAACCCTCGACGTCGTAAGCGACGGAGTGCCAACAGCAATCCGACGGACTTACCGCGATTTTCACCAGCTTCTAAAGGATTGAGTCGAAACAAGGCTATTTGTAAAGATACACGTACAAGATGCTACTCAATGCGGTTTAACCAGGGACTCGATGAGCGTGATATGAATATTTTAATCAATAAAGCTAAGCCTGTGTCCGTATATACACAAACTAGGAAAAAAACCAGTAAGATGTCGATGTTATCTCGAGTATGAATAATGACTTTATATGATAAATAATCTGTGGTGAAATAATCGAGTTCACTGCTTTCTTGTTATTCGAACGATTGTAAGCTCAGGTACTAATAACATTAGAAAACGGTTCTGCTTTCAGAATTACCAACGTTCCGGGGCCATAAGGAGATACAACGTTCGACAACGGCTTTCTTTCCGAACTTAAATCAAATTTTTATTTTATTATTATTATTAGGCGCAGGAGTGGCTGTGTGGTAAGTAGCTTGCTTACCAACCACATGGTTCCGGATTCAGTCCCACTGCGTGGCACCTTGGGCAAGTGTTTTCTACTATAGCCTCGGGCCGACCAAAGCCTTGTGAGTGGATTTGGTAGACGGAAACTGAAAGAAGCCCGTCTTATATATATATATATATATATATATATAAGACGGGCTTCTTTATATATATATATATATATATATATATATATATATATATATATATATATATATATATATATATATATATATATATATATATATATATATATATGTGTGTGTGTGTGTGTGTGTATGTTTGTATATATATATGTGTGTGTGTGTGTGTGTGTGTGTGTATGTTTGTGTGTGTCTGTATCTGTCCCCCCAACATCGCTTGACAAACGATGTCCCTGTGACCTAGCGGTTCTGCAAAAGAGACCGATAAAATAAGTACTAGGCATCCAAAGAATAAGTCCTGGGGTCGATTTTCTCGACTAAAGGCGGTGCTCCAGCATGATCGCAGTCAAATGACTGAAACAAGTAAAAGAGTAAAGAGTAAAAGAGTATTAATAATTTTAACCGACACCGGCCATTGTTAGTTTTAATTAGATTTCAGTTTTATTCTTTTATTGTTTAAAAGTTAAAAAACTTAGGAAAACAATATCTTTGAAGCTGTTATGAAATAAAGACGTGGGTTCATTATTTTCCCGTCATATTCAAATTATGGTCTGTTCTGAAGATAAAAGTAAATAACCCATAAAAATATTAAAATATCATTTTATGTTAGGTTAACAGATGCATATAAATATAAACAATTATCAAGAAATATAGAATGTTCAATTGATATGTTAATATTACTGAATATTAAGGATCAGAGAAAATAGTTATGAATATTTCAAATATAACATTTAAAGTTGTTCGTAATGTTATAAACTGGGTCGTGCGTGTTCGTGGCTTGGAAGCACATAAATCTACTTTGAACAATTTAACAATAAAAGCAACACGTTTAAACACAGTATAATGTGTGTGTGTGTGTGTGTGGGTGTGGGTGTGGGTGTGGGCGTGTGCGTGCGTGTGTGTGTACGTCAGAGAGAGAGAGAGAGAGAGTATAATATGTGATGTTACCCAGACTCATAGCTTTTTCGACTCTGCCAACAATCAGGTGCTTCTGTGTAGGCGATACGTCATCGCATTTTAAGGATTGAAATAAGTAGAATATGAAAAGAATGTGTGTATTTACACACACACCACATATATGCATACATACATACAAACATACATACATACACGCACATACACGCGCGCGCGCACGCACGTACACATACATACCCAAACACATACATATATATATATATATATATATATATACTTACATACATACACGCATACATCCACACAATGAGAGAGAATTGTCGCCCACAGTGGCGATCAGCTGCTAGGAGAAACATTAACATGTAAGGTACACATTTTATCGACTTCTGTGCTTTTTTATGAATGAAAACAGACCTAACAATGATACATGTGTCCCCTTTTTACACCACTACTCCAACCTGCTCATATTTTAATTCTTCCACTCACTTTTTCTTTGTTAGCTTCACCTGTCAAATGCTGCAGACGAACCCTCCTCCATCAGTCCACTCACATTTGTTTTATTTCTATTATTACTTACTCGTAAACTATTTGCTCTTTAAAAGCTTTCCTTACTTCCAGAGTACACCCAAGTGTGATAGCGAATAAATACATGTGGCTAATTATTATATTAGATTATCGGCAAAATATATAATGTGCTATTTTTCTTTTCAATATCTTTTATGTCAAATGACCTCGAAATCATATCCCTACATTTCTAGATTTGATACAGAAAGAAAATCATAACATAACATAGATTCATAAATTTTTATTTGATAGTATTTTATTTATAGGCGTAGGAGTGGCTGTGCGGTAAGTTCCGGGTTCAGTCCCACTGCGTGACACCTTGGGCAAGTGTCTTCTACTATAGCCTCGGGCCGACCAAAGCCTTGTGAGTGGATTTGGTAGATGGAAACTGAAAGAAGCCCGTCGTATATATGTATATATATGTGTGTGTATATGTTTGTGTGTCTGTGTTTGACCCCCC
Organism: Octopus bimaculoides; assembly: GCF_046866305.1. NCBI lineage: Eukaryota > Metazoa > Mollusca > Cephalopoda > Octopoda > Octopodidae > Octopus > Octopus bimaculoides. Next base: position 29,472,535 of record NC_142928.1, read on the forward strand.
CCCCCCAACATCGCTTGACAACCGATGCTGGTGTGTTTACGTCCCCGTAACTTAGCGGTTCTGCATAAGAGACCGATAGAATAAGTACTAGGCTTACAAAGAATAAGATCTGGGGTCGATTTGCTCGACTAAAGGCGGTGCTCCAGCATGGCCCCAGTCAAATAATAACTGAAACAAGTAAAAGAATAAAAGAGAGTAGTTAATTTTGTTTTAGCTGTCACATTTAAACGGTTGAAGAAAATAAGTACTGATTTACCCTTTCGAGCTTAACTGTTCGGATTTCTCGTTAATCTTTTTATTCTTAGCTGTTGCAGTTTATCTCTCTTTCGTCGCTGACGAGAGAAATGCACGTATATTCTATCTCTCTTTCTCCTATGTCGTGCATTTCAAGCAAAATGGCCGTGTGTCTCAGACCAGAACCATATATTAGCGATAATGTCCTTGAAAAATGTTTATATATTATTAATGCTCTTGATAAAAGTATGAAAGCCGCTGTCTTATTATTCTCTTCTTTGTATCTAAAGAGATCGATATCATTACAAATAATCATCTCTTTTAAGACATATTGATATCGTACCATTTATTTCAAGAACAAAGGTGGTAGGAAATATCCGTTATTATAGCTGAAATATATGAAAATATATTTAATGGGTTAATGTGCAGAAAAGCAGAATGCTAAACAATATGAAAGAAATGTGATTGACACCTGAATATTTGAGAACAATTTTAATGCCGACAGAATCTAGGTAAGGTTAACAGTACTTTGCATTTCATCGCATGGATTCATGTTTGGAATTAAGTTTATGGCTTGGGGCCGTGTTCTGCTGTCACTTATTCAATGGCTTGAAACATAAAGTAAATATTTGTTTTGTTTTTTATTAATACAAAACTCTATAAATTTGCAATTGTAGAGCCGAATATTTATGTAGATTATAGACAAATGTCGTGTCTAAGATATGTTTTGTTTTGTTTCATCAAGTATTTGTTTTATACTGATTTGAATCATCCCCTCCCCTTTTTCAAGCATTATCATGAGAAAATATTTCAATTTAAGTCTACATCTGCTGAATAATTTTTGCTTTTTTCTTCTCTATATCGCTGATACATCTACCACTGCATCAATGATAGTTATATTTCTTCTTACCATCTTAATGATAGTGCTAAATAGAGTAGAGAAAATATTTTTAATGCAAAGATCAGATATCTTAAGTTTAAAATGTCACACAAATATCATCCACAAAGTAAAAACGAGATGCCCAAAGCTTAAAAGCTGATTTATTGCTTCTTCATATCCAAGCACACTCAGCATTTATCTGCACGAGCAAGTATAACTGACTCAAACGGCTACTATACATACATATATACATACATGTGTGTGTGTGTAAGTATATATGTAGGGAGGTATATATATACGTATATATGTATGTATAGGTATGATTTTAAAGTACATTCTGTAAATAAGTATCGCAATGCCATTAATAATTTTTTCTAAATAAAGGACACGCCCAGCAGTTTTCAGGATAGGTGATTGGTCAATGCAAACCAACCTAGTTCCAGGGTTTTGGGGAATATAGGACTTCCTCTTAACTACCATTGTTCCAACGTCTGATCCGAAGTGTAGTTCTTGTTAGGCTCCCAGATATGAACTACTAGGAGTGACAGATCCCTAATCCACGTTACAAATTCCTTCAAAGGCAGGGATCGGGGAACTTTTTAACCAATTACCCCAAAATATATTTACTTACACCTACGTTACCTCTTTGATTTGAAAGGGAGAAAATGATAGATGTCAAGAAGCATGATGTTCATATAATTTTACTTATGTATAATGGATTCTCATTATCCCCAAGAATTTCATTTTTACTTGTTTCGCTGACCTCTGTTCTAATGGAAGGTAAAAGGAAAACTTGATGTACAGTTTCAATCTTGTCATCTCAACCTCTGTTGTGCCACCGCTTTTCTAGTTGATTGCGCTGAAATTTTGGTGCAGAGCTGTGCTACACTTTATCCACTGGAAACCAATTCACACACGGGAACTTCTAGAACTCTCGGAATATATTTTTTTATTCCAAGTGAGTCCATGTCTTCTCCGATGCATAGGCCTCCTGAGCCGGCCGCATTTCTGCCTTATTTGGGACAATTTATAATCTCGCCACAAATGAAGTTCTTTGTTTTTCAATTTGGTTCACTGATGCAAAGATGTTTCTTTCTTTCAATTCTTGAAATGGAAATGGGACATCGTCTCCTGAGTCTGCTCGACTGAGAGCCTTGCTCACTTATCATCTAATTGATGCATCCTATGTTCAGGTGTCTCCTGAGACTCTGCCACTGGAACTCGTTCATGCATTTCATCTATTCTTTCTCTGTTTCATCTATTTCTTCTCTGTTCGGATGTCTTCTGAACGCCCCGCTGATGCTTTATGAGATTCTTTCGACTCTGTCGCCTACACATGCACACACACGCACACATTTACACTCACACACATTTACACTCACACACACACATATACACTCACACACGTACACACACATGCACATACAAACACTTACACACACGCAGCGTGAGCGATATACTAGTGCGGAGGAGAGATAGAATGTGTGGTAAATATATAGAGTTTGTGTGGTAAATATATAAGAGGGGGGGAAAAGCGTTAAGAAAAAAAGAGAAACAAATAGAGAGAGAGAGAGAGAGAGAGAGAGAGAGAGAGAGAGAGAGAGAGAGAGAGAGAGAGAGAGAGAGAGAGAGAGAGAGAGAGAGAGAGACAGGTACATAGATAGATAGATAGATAGATAGATAGATTTGGCGATTTGAAAGTTGAGTTATTAAAGCATATCTTTTTACCGAAAACGTTCTGTTTGGGACAGAAATTTCAGGAATCAAATTCATTTTTTTGAGAACGCACCGTTTCAGAGCCAGCCATTCCTTGATATACACACCTTCATACACGCATGCACTCTCATTAAATTGTATATATATATAATTTTATTATTGTACTGGTTTCAGCCAGCGGCGAGGGCCATGCTGCAGCACTGCCTTTCAGTGTTTTCGAGTTTCCTTTCGGCACTGTTTTTGGGGAAAAATCGAGTTCGACGAAGCTGCTCTTCTTTGTGCCTCCTGCCGCGATGCAGGCTATTCTGGGATTTCAGATAGAAAATTTTCCAGGTACACTTTTGTACGTTTCGATATCTACACCTTGAATATCTCTTAGATTCTTGCCAGGATGTTAAACTGGTGTAGTCCCCTAAAGCCCAAGTTGTCGCAATACTAGGTTCTTTGGTATTATGCAATGGCACTCAGTTCGTTGGCTGTTATAGCTTTCAATTCCAAAGTATATGTGTGTTAGACGGTTGTATATACGTATGCATGCGTGTCTATGCGTGTGTGTATGTGTGATACTAACATTATTATTATTATTATTATTATTGCCTTTACACAGCTTCTACCGCTGGAGATGTACTCATGTGTCAGCTGTTCACTACCAGTGAACTAAAGTAAGACCTCTTATTTTCCGAGCACCTTCCGAAGTATTCGAACGGTTCCAAGTAGGACTGTTTTCTGCAAGTACTCCAGTTTTATTGCAACCCCTTTTTGTTCCACGTACTTCTCGAAATTTTTGCTCACCTTTCCCTAAACTCCGATATTTATTGGTACTACTGCTACTTTTTTCATCGACCACAATTGCTTAACTTCCCAAGCTAACCTGTCATATCTCTCGACTTTTCAGCTAACCTGTCATATCTCAATTATTATTATGATTATTATTATTATTATTATTATTATTATCATCATCATCATCAAGATCGTCATCGTCATCCTACTTATCATCATCAGCATCTTCACCATCATTCCTTTCCTATATATCTGGTAATGTCATTATTCTTTTTTTAAATAAGAATTATTTATAATTTTAAAAATTATGAAGCTATAAAAATTGTGGCAGTTGCTAGTTATAGCAACCCTAGCAGTAACAGTAGCAGTGATAATTGTAGTAGTAGTGGTAGTAGTAGTAGTTGTAGTAGTAGTAGTAGTAGTAGCAGCATTTTTCCATATTTCTTACAATAATACCGAGGCTGGTTCTTTTTAGGTGTTGCGCAGCTGTTGGTGAAGATGGTGATGAAGGTGGTGATATTGTTCGAGATTATTGTGTATGCTGCTGATGCTGAGGCGGCCGCTGCTATTTACCATGATGATGATGACGGCAACGATGTTACTGGTGATGATATGGGATGCAGAAAATCAAGCTGAGAAGAGCAGAATATGGCATATACTGGTGGTGGTGGTGGTGGTGGTGGTGGTGGTGGTGGTCGTCGTCGTCGTCGTCGTGTTGGCGGGTCGGGTGGTGGCGGCCGTAGTGGTGGCGGCGATGATGTTGCAGATGATGATTACGGTAGGTAGCCGAGGGTGATGAGGATGATGGTGACGATCGAAATGTAAAGAAGAAGAAGAAAGAGAAGAAGAAAGAGAAGAAGAAAAATAGGAAGAAGAAGAAGAAGAAGAAAAGGAGGAGGAAGAAGAAGAAGAAGAAGAAAAGGAGGAAGAAGAAGAAGAAGAAAAGGAAGAAGAAGAAAAGGAGGAAGAAGAAGGAGGAAGAAGAAGAAGAAAAGGAGGAAGAAGAAAAGGAGGAAGAAGAAGAAGAAGAAAAGGAAGAAGAAGAAAAGGAGGAAGAAGAAGGAGGAAGAAGAAGAAGAAGAAAAGGAGGAAGAAGAAGAAGAAAAGGAGGAAGAAGAAGAAGAAAAGGAGGAAGAAGAAGAAGAAAAGGAATAAGAAAAAGAAGAAAAGAAGAAACTGTGGTTGCGGTGGTGGTCGTCGTCGTTGTCGTCATCGTGTTAGAGATGGTGGTGGCAGCGGCGGCGGTAGTGGTGGCGACATACGTGGCTGCGACTGCGTTTGTGTTGTTGCTGCTGTTGCTTTTGGTGGTGGTGGTAGTGCTGGTTGCGGTGGTGGTGGTGGTGGTGTTAGTGGTGATGGTAGTAGTGGTGGTCGTCGTCGTCGTCGTGGCGGCGGCTGTGGTGGTGGTGGTGGTGGTGATGGTGGTGGTGGTAGTTGTGGTGGTGGTGGTGCTGCTGCTGCTAGTGATGTAGTATGGTGTTTGCTGTTGACGTTGTTGTGTGTTGTCGATTTTGGTTGGACGTAAAAAAGGGAGGGTTTGTTTTTTTAATGTCAAGCAAAAGATGACGGACAGGGAGGCCTGGAGTTCTTTTTTTCGTAGACAGGTTCAATGAAAGATCATCCGTTGCCTCTACCATCTGGTGTCAAGGAGCTTAAAACATCCTTCCATCTTATAACCTGCATCTATTCAACTAACCGGCAAGCCAATCGGCCTGCCAGCCGACCAACCAGCCACTCTGCCACTAAGCTGCCCACCCACGTGACCTGTATGAACCATTTCTTCGTTGTCTGTTCCATCACTATTGTTGATGTTGTTGTTATTGTTGTTGTTGTTAAACAGTGTAGTCGGTGTAGTTCATTTGTCTATTTGTTGAATGTTTTTTTTTTATTAATATCAGTATTATTTTGTTTCGTGTTGCTTTATATGATGTTATTTTCTCTCTCTCTCTCTCTCTCTCTCTCTCTCTCTCTCTCTCTCTCTCTCTCTATATATATATATATATATATATATATATATATATATATATATATATATATATATACCTATCTCTCTCTCTCTATCTCTCTATCTCTCTCTCTCTCTCAATCTCTCTCTGTGCTAGTCTTTCTGCTAAGTGAAAACGATGATGGTAATGCTGCTGATGACGATGACGATGATGATGATGATGGTGATGATGGTGATGGATGATGATGATGATGATGACGATACCGACGACAATAATGGCAACGATGCAGGCGTGGTTAAGTGGTTCCGGGTTCAGTCCCACTGCGATACAGCCTGGATAAATAACTTCTGCTATAGCCTCGAGTCCACAAATACTTTGCGAGAGGATTTGGTAGGCGGAAACTCAAAGAAGCCCACCATTTATATATACGCGCGCGCGTGTGTATGTGTGTTTGTGTGTGTGTGAGTGTGTGTGTGTATGTATCTATGTGTATGTGACTGTGTCTGTGTTTGTTCTCCTACCCCTTCACTGCATGACAACCGGTGTCGGTGTGTCTACGTCCCCGTGGATTAGCTGTTCGGCAGAACAGAGCGACAGAATAAGTACAAGGCTTAAGAAAATAAGTCCTGGTGTGCATTTGTTCGTCTAAAACCCTTCAAGGCGGTGCTCCAGCATGGCCGCATTCAAATGACCGAAAAAAAGTAAGAGAATAAAAGGATAAAAGAATGATGATGCTGTTAATGGCGGCGTTCGTTGAACCGGTCAGGACTGGTTTAAGCGCGAGTAGTGGTGACGGCGGTGGTAATTGTGGTGGTGGTGGTGAGTGACAGTACCGGTCGTTGTTACCGGAGTTGGGATGGTGCTGAACTCGGTAATATTATTGTTAGCTGTAGTGGTGTTGTTGCTGGTATTGCTAATGTTGTCAGTGATGATGGCAAGGGTGGAGTTATTGTCACTGCATTTTTTTTTTCTATAAAACCGAGGCTTTCTTTCTGCTCCCACCTCTCGTTTCTTTGCCGCCTTCAAGTTATTCACTGCTTTCGGCTTTTCACCGCTCTCAAATCTCGAACTCCAGAGAAAAAAAGAAAAAAAATGGGGTGTGTGTAGGAAAAAAAAGAAAAGCACAACTTACCTACCTGCATGTGGTTGGACACTGACTATCAACTCAGAAAAGAATGTTATCATTGCGTATCAAGAGCAGATGTCTTGACTGACAGGACGAAGCCAAATGCAGCTGCAGATAAATCGACTGGAGTGAGTGAGGTAAGATGTCTTGAAAGAAACAGAGAGAGAGAGGGGGTAGAGAGAGAAATAGAGACAGACGGAGAGGTGAGTCTAGGGAGGTCAGACAAAGAAAAGGAATATGAATATAAAGAAAGAATATTTTATATATATATATATATATATATATATGTGTGTGTGTGTGTGTGTGTGTGTGTGTGTGTGTGTGTGTGTGTGTGTGTGCCTGCCTTATTCTGTCTTTGCTTCGTTTTTAAACTTGCTTCCTCGGCTACTAACGTTGATATATTTTCAGTGGAATAACAATGAAAATATGAACACGACGACAATGATGCTGACGACGTTGATGATGACGATGACAACGACGACGGCGAAGATGGGAGTGGAGCAAGTTGTGTGTTGTGCGGTTGTCATACTACTACCGAGTTATATTACAACTACGGTAAGAGTATTATTATTCATACTAATTATACTACAACACAAACACTTCCTAAAACCATCATTACAATATTATCGTTGCTACTAGTACAACTACTACTACTAATAATAATAATAATATTAATAATAATAATAATAATAATATTAATAATATTAATAATAATAATAATAATATTAATAATAATAATAATAATATTAATAATATTAATAATAATAATAATATTAATAATAATAATATTAATAATATTAATAATAATAATAATAATAATAATATTAATAATAATAATAATAATAATATTAATAATAATAATAATAATAATATTAATAATAATATTAATAATAATAATAATATTAATAATAATAATAATAATATGAGTAATATTAATAATACTAATAATAATAATAATAATAATAATAATAATAATCAATAATAATAAATGCCCGGAGGTAGTACCAGGCAGTGACTCTCATGGCTTCTGATCTTAACTGATTCGAAGTGTTATCATGTACATTGTTTTGTCTTGGTATAAAAAGATGGGCTACAGCAAATATTCTGCTCAATGCCACAGATTTGCTTATCAGCTGTTTGACCTTAACCAGTTGTGCAATGTCCCTGACTGGCTGGCGATATGTGCATCTCTGATCACGAGCAGAAGTAGTGAGGGAGCATCATATCCATGTGTTGAGAGGGATTCTTTCGAGTTTGGATTATTCACCTCTAGAAACATGGGTGTTTCATTCAACATCCTTAAACAACCCTTATTGAGCAGCACGGGCCACCCGACCTGAAGAAAATTCTAACTAGCCCCTATCTTCAAGGTCATGCGCTGTTAATCTTGATATGAGATCACCATGTCGTGCATATATGGTTATGACGCATGTGCCAGATGTACCCTTATCAGACGGGTAGTTACAATGGGTATACTGGGCTTCGTATATTTTACCCCAGTGTCACGTTGATGGCATGCACTGCTCTCTCGCTCAATAATAATAATAATAGTAATAATAATCTTTTCTAATATAGGTGCAAGGTCTGAAATGACGGGCACTCATAATGGTTATACTGGGCTTCGTATGTTTTTACTGTACTGTGACTTTGATGGCACGCACTGTTCCCTCACTCAATAATTATAATAATATAGCGACAACAAAATAAGAAGAGGGATGAGGAGGATATACTGTATGATAATCTCAGATAAATATATTATATCGTCATGATAGACTTGGCCGGTATTTGCTGTGGATTATATGCAGTAAACTTGAACTCTCGTATGAGGACTGCCAAAGTAGTAGAAAATAAGATATTACTTTTGTCTGGGACGTTCGTGCTGTATAGAATAGTCGACTAAGTATTGTAGTATAAAATCACATCGGAAAAATTTCTCTGCTCATAGATGTGTCAATCCCAAAAGACTGCAATACATCTGTAAAAGCATTTGAAAAGTTAAGCATAAGGACTTTGAAATACAAGTCTCAAAATGTGGAATCTGTACCTGTTATCATTGAAGACTTAGGGACAATGCCAAATGATGCTCTTCAGCACTATGGCCAAATACTAAGAAGCTGTAAGTAATCAGAACTACGGAAAATTGTTCTCACTTGTACTGCCAGCATCCTAAGTAAAGCATTGTTAACTTGAAAATATCTCGTTCTTCTAAAACTCTTTCAAAATTGTAATATTACGAATTTAACAGAATCTTAGTTCTCAGAATCTGGTCTCCTTCCCGTACGATATATCATTCCTAATCATAAATAACGCTCATATGTATTGACATCTCTGCTTGAGACTTGGAACACCTCGTATAAAACGAAGCAACAATAAAACAACGCAACTTTAACGTAAATAAAAATGGTTTCAAATTTTGGTACAATACCATCGCTTCACTAGGGCTCGAATAGATCCACAATACAGGATCTTTGGAAATGTAAAGCAACCATCGACCACATACGTTCTGGATTCGTGAAATTATTAATACAGCGAATATATCTACTAACATTAAAAGGCAGCAGCATACGTCACTAGGAAATATGTAGATCTTTATAAAATCAAAGAATCTGATTAAATAGTTTGAACATAAACTAAACATGGTCATTGATTGACAGCAGTGATCTCAACATCCTCTGTGATATGACAAAAATCAACACTCTTGCTTCCCAATCACATGGTTCCGGGTTCAGTCTCACTGCGTGCCACCTTGGGCCCGTTTCTTCTACTGTAACCTCGTACCGACCAAAGCCTTGTGAGTGGATTTGATAGACGGAAACTGAAAGAAGCCCGACGTATATATATACATATATATATATATATATATACATATATATATATATATATATATATATATATATATATATATATATATATATAATTTAGAGAAAAGAACCAAAGTTCTTGAACTGATGCTTGAAAATCCACAGTCACATATCTATCTATTATCCCAAATATTATTATTATTTTATATATATATATATATATATATATACGTATTTCTGTGTCTGTGTTTGCCAAACCCCCCCCCCCCCCAGCATCGCTTGACAACAGATGTTGGTGTGTTTACGCCGGGCGAAATGCTTAGCGGTATTTCGTCTGTCTTTACGTTATGAGTCAAAGCTCCACCGAGGTCGACTTTGTCTTTCATTCTTTCGGGGTCGATAAATTAAGTACTAATTGCGTACTGGGATCGATCTAATCCACTGCCCACCCCCACCCCTAAAAATTCAGGCCTTGCGCCTAGAGTAGAAAAGAATATTTATGTAATCCAAAATATGATTCTTCGAAATTTTTTTACTAAGAATGCACCCTTAATGTTCTTTGGTTGGAAGATCATGAAGTTAAGTTAATTCTACAAAATTGGGTACTTTTTTTTTACTAACCGTGTTATTCATTATACGCATAAAATCGTATATTGTTTTCGAAAATATACATACGAACATCGTCTCACTCAATATGTTCATACATATGTCTAAGGCGGCGAGCTGGCAGAAACGTTAGCACGCTGGGCGAAATGCTTAGCGGTATTTCGTCTTCCGTTACGTTCTGAGTTCAAATTCAGCCGAGGTCGACTTTGCCTTTCATCCTTTCGGGGTCGATAAATTAACTTCCAGTTACGCACTGGGGTCGATGTAATCGACTTAACCCCCATGCTGTCCTTGTTTGCTCCCTCTATGTTTAGCCTCTTGTGGGCAATAAAGGAATAAATATGTTCATACATATGTGTATTAATTTATAGCATATTTGGTTGCTCCTAAATATTTGTGTGTTTGTTTGTGTGCATGTGTGTGTGTGTTTGCATGTATACCTCTCTTTATGTATGCCTATCAATACGTATGTGAATACGTATGTTAATATATTTAGGTCAATTTCAAAATTGATATTCTGGAGTTTATGAATAAAAATGACACAGATAAAGTAAAGTAAAGAAAGAAGGATAAACTTATTTCGTTCAATAACCGATAAAACGAAATAGAATATTTATGATTTAGTAGTAATATTATAAATATTCTATTTCGTTTAACCGGTTATTAAAGAGAAAACGATTGAGGGACAAAACAAATAGATCTGACATTGTTGTCAGTTCTGTAAATTATCTCAGTTTCTCTATTTGTCACTTTTCCGATTATTTTCCTCTGTTCCTCATTCTCTGACTGTTTTTCTTTCTGTATTTCATCGCTTCTCTCATTTGTGTGTGTGTGTGTGTGTAGACAAAAAGATAGATAGATAGATAGATTGATAGATTGTGTTGTGTGTTGGCACTCCGTCGCTTACGACGTCGAGTGTTCCAGCCTGCGCGTGAAAATAACGTGCAAGTGACTGAGCACTCCACAGACACGTGTACCCTTAACGTAGTTCTCGGGGATATTCAGCGTGACACAGTGAGACAAGGCTGACCCTTTGAATTACAGGCACAGCAGAAACAGGAAGTAAGAGTGAGAGAAAGTTGGGGTGAGAGAGTACAGCAGGGTTCGCCACCATCCCCTACCGGAGCCTCGTGGAGCTTTAGGTGTTTTCGCTCAATAAACACTCACAACGCCCGGTCTGAGAATCGAAACCACGATCCTATGACCGCGAGTCCGCTGCCCTAATCACTGGGCCATTGCGCCTCCACAGATAGATAGATAGATAGATTTCAGCCTACAAGTAAACACATTTTTTTCCCATTTTCAGCAATATTCCTTTTAACTAGTTACCTTTAAGGCTGAAAAACTTTTATATAAAACATATACAGCCATGGCAGTCAGATTAAGAAGATCACTTTGAAACAACGTGATTTCTGGTTCAGTCCCAAACGCGGCACCCAGCGCCAGATTAGGACCCATCGAACGCCTAAGCACTTAAAAGATTTTGCTATCCCATAAAAGATCATGTAATTCAAAATATAAACAATAACAAACCATAAAATAAATTTGAATTTTTCAAAACAAAACAAAACTGTAAGAGGGGATATAATGTTTATTTTTGAATACTTCCACTTCATTTATATTTGAAAAAGTTTCCTCCTACATTTTTGAATTGCAAAATCTTTGATCAGATCCTCAAAATTAATCTTAGGTAACACATCTGCATCTATACTTACTAGAGATAAACGCATCCCTAATATTATTTTAGTATATTTAAGGTGATTTCTTTTGTGCCGTAAACCATTTATCATTTCTATGGTGCTCCCGGCTCCTTCCCGTGATTCCCTAAGCATGTGTTTATTTTGCTTAATGGTTAATCCAGCACTGGCGGCACCTTGTGCCAGGTACCTTTTACTAACCTAATGATCTCTGGTTTTAATTAGCATTTTATTGCTATTTTATGTTATCATCCCGGACTGACCAACGCCTTCTGAGAGAATTTGATAGAGTAGAAGCTGGTCGTGTGTGTGTGCGTGAGTGTGAGTGAGTGCGTATGTGTGTGCGTGTGAGTACGTGTGTGTGTGCGTGTGTGTGTGTACATTTGCATATATATATATATATATATATATATATATATATATATATATATGTATATATGTATATATATATATATATATATATATATATATATATATATATATATATATATATATGTATATATATATATATATATGTATATATGTATATATATATATATATATATATGTATATATATATATATATATATATATATATGTATATATATATATATATATATATATATATGTATATATATATATATATATATATATATGTATATTATATATATATATATATATATGTATATATATATATATATATACTATATATATATATAT
>NC_142928.1:29485519-29488019 GCF_046866305.1 Octopus bimaculoides
ATATATATATACATGTATATATACATATATATATATATATATATATATATATATATATGTATATGTATATATATATATGTATATATATGTATATGTATATATGTATATGTATATATATATGTATATATATGTATATGTATATATATATAGTATATATATATATATATTTATATGTATATGTATGTATATATATATATATGTATATGTATATATATATATATATATATATATATATATATATATATATGTATATGTATATATATATATATTTCCTTCCCAAGATCCACAAACCTAACAACCCTGGCCGCCCCATTGTCTCTGCTTGCAATTGCCCCACCGAACTCATTTCAAAATACCTCGACCATGTCCTATCCCCGTTAGTTGCTGCCCTCCCATCCCACATACACGACACCAACCACGCCCTTCGCCTCTTCAATTCCTTTTCCTTCCCTCCCGGCCCCTCACACCTCCTCTTCACCCTGGACATCAAATCCCTATACACGGTGATTCCACACAACGATGGTCTCTCAGCCCTCCAATACTTCCTTGACCGCCGCCCTGACCCCACACCTAGCACCCCTACCCTGCTTCGTCTGGCAGAACTCGTCCTCACCCTCAACTGCTTCACGTTCGCCGGAGATACCTACCAACAGGAATCTGGGGTCGCGATGGGGACGAGAATGGGGCCCAATTACGCCAACCTCTTTGTTGGTTACATTGAGGCCCAAGTATTCTCCCAATTCTCCGGTCCGACCCCGGAACTATACGGTCGCTACATAGATGACTGTATAGGAGCCACCTCCCTCTCCCGCGAACAGCTCTGCCTTTTCATCTCCTTCCTCTCCAACTTCCACCCCGCTCTTGACTTTACTTCCACCATCTCTGACACCTCTGTCAACTTCCTCGACATCTCTCTTTCCATCAACCCCCCCTCTAACTCTCTCACTACCTCCGCCTTCTTCAAACCCACTGACTCCCACCTCTACCTCAACTTCTCCTCCTCCCATCCATTCCACACCAAACGAGCCATCCCCTACTCCCAATTCCTCCGCCTCCGACGTTTGTGCAGCCTGGACCAGGATTTCGAGACCCAGTCCCAGTATCTTGCTCGTCTGTTCATGCATTGAGGATACCCCTCCCACCTTGTCCAATCCGCCCTCGCCCGCGCTCGTCGACTCGACCGCACCACCGCCCTCTCTCCTCCCCCACACCAATCCCCTAACCGTACCCCCTTCCCACTCCGTTTCCACCCCGCCACCCTACCCCTTCGTCGGAGGATCCTACGGGCCTTCCGTCGCCTCCAGCTCGATCCCACTACCCACCCCATTTTCCCCAACCCACCCCTATCCGCTTTCAAACGCGCCCGCAACCTACGCGATCTACTGGTCCGCAGTACCTTCTCCTCTTCCTCCCCACCCCCACCCGGCTCCTTCCCGTGCTCCAGATCCCGCTGTCACACCTGCCCCTTCATCACCAACACTACCTCTGTCACCGGATCGAACCTACAAACACGTCACATTCCACACAGTTTCACCTGCACCTCCTCCAACCTTATTTACTGCATCAAATGTACCCTATGCAACCAACTCTACGTGGGGCAGACGGGCCGCGGCTGGCCGACCGTTTCACCGAACACCTAAGGGACGTTCGGCTAGGTTCGGACTCCCCTGTCGGCCGTCACTTCCAACTGCCCAACCACTCTCCCCTTTACGTCCCTGCAACACTTTACATAATTTTTTTTTTTTTTAACCCCCCCCCTCGTCCCCTTACATTATATCCATTATTCTCTTGTTATTAGACTTACTTTTTTCTACTTTTTATCTCACCACTACCTACACGCACAAATACCCACACACCTTACATATATACCGCCCACATACATATACCGCCCACATACATGACAAACATACATACGCGCCCTCACACACACATAGCCGAACGCACATATATACACACACACGCCCATATATACGCGCACGCCTACATACACAGCCGCATACACATGCACACACATACACGCACGCACAAAAAATATACACACACGCGCACACGGAAACACATACAGACATACATAAACACACACACACCCGTACCTAACACTCACAATCCCACACACACACACACATCCACACATATACACACACACGCACACACCCACATACACACACACTTCTCACCAACACTACACACTCACACAGACACGCATACAATCATACACACATGGGCATAAACAACACACGCATATACAATAGCAAACGCACGCACACACACGTACACAGCAACGCACATACACACAACATACACATACACACAAACACACACGCACGCACAGAAAACATACACATACACACACGCGCACATACAAAATACACACACACACCCAAACAACCACCTGTTGACCTTCTACCTACACTGTCTACAGCGTCCACTAACCAGTCCTGCTACTAATTTCTTCCACTACGTCATACACACACACACACACACACAAACACACTAACAG
>NC_142928.1:29493019-29513019 GCF_046866305.1 Octopus bimaculoides
CTGCATACACATTGTATAAAGTGCTATTTCTGCAGCCACTTATTTCCTCTGATGTAAGCCATGGGTGTCAAACATCAGAACGGCGGCAATATTTAGACAAATGCAAGGCGGTGAGCTGGCAGAAACGTTAGAACGCCGGGCGAAATGCTTCGCAGTATTTCGTATGTCTTTATGTTCTGAGATGAAATTCCGGCGTGGTCTACTTTGCCTTTCATCCTTTCGGGGTCGACAAATTAAATACCAGTTGCGTACTGGGATCGATCTACTAGACTGGACCCCTCCCCAATAATTTCGGGCCTTGTGCCTAGAGTAGAAAAGAATATTTAGACAAATGCAAGGCAGCGATCTGGCAGAATCGATCGCCCGCCGAGCGAAACGCTTAGCGGTATTTCGCTCGTCGCTACGTTCGGAGTTCAAATTTTGCCGAGGTAGACTTTGCCTTCCTTCCTTTCGGGGTCGATTAAATAAGAACCAGCTAAGCACTGGGGTCGTTGTAATCGACTTAAGCTGCCCCTGTGGTAAAAAAACATTTTTTTTTAATTAAATCAATATTTAGACAAATGTATAAAAGTAGTTTTTTTTTTTTAATTTTATTTTAAGATCCTTTAAAATGCAGTAACACTGTTTCTGATAAATCGAATCAGTACACATAAAGGAATTTTTTGTTATGTTACCCGATGCCAAAGTAACTTATGAATTCATACACTAAGACATTTGACCAAGGTTTCCTTTGCAATTTGTCAATACTATACACGAGTATAGAACTGGGGTGCCAGTCGGAAGATTTTTTTTTCCTATTAAACAAATTTACACACCTGTTCGTCCGAATTAATTCTGTGAACGATGGTGAAAGGTATTCCAGCTGAAACAGGGCAAGCTTTCTAAACAGTATTTCTTTTCTCTAGAACAGTATACATTCATTTGGATAAGTTCTACTTCGGTTCGCACTCAAAGACTCTTAACAGGACGACATCTTTATCATGTGGATGAGTTTTCTCACACTTCTCTACACCCAGACTTTGCTAACGTTTCATATTCTCTATTTTATTAACTGTTAATACAGTTATCATGTATATAGGCCCTTTTATCCTTTTACGTTAGCCGCCATTATGGATTGTTTGCTCTTGAAGACTAGTTTCTCATAACATTAACTCTCTTGAATTGCTATGCGTCCGAGAGTTTTGTATACACTTGAGTGGTGTAAACTGTCTGTGCTGCTATAGTCATTCATCCAAGATAAACTGATGCCCTACATAGTACATTGAATACGGTAGATGTTTTCTTTTTTTCTGTATTCAGCGATGCTTCTGCCTTGGCAAATTTACGCAAGGTCTTATATATTCGATCTCTCTCGGGTTTTTTTTTTTTTTTTTTTTTTTTTTGCAGCTTTTTCATGCTATCTGTTCTCTTCCAGGATCAGATCAGAGGATCAAAGGTCCTTCCCGAGCCATAGACAAATTAGGCCTGTTTCCCAGATCCTGTGACGTATATATCCCCCCTGCCCCTCATGAAGGGCACGCGGGTCCGACGCAATGTGAAATGAAGTTTTCGTTCAAAAACATTACGCATCATCATGTGAAGGAATCGGAACCAAGATTTTACAATCATGAGTACAACACCGTTACCACTAAACCACGCCCTTCGTTACCTTTCCTATTAGCTCCCACTTATTCTATTCAATCATTCGAGCCTCAGACAAAATGTTTTACAGTGTTTTGACTCTTTACGATCTGAGTTCAAATCTTACCGCGGTAGAGTTGCTTTTCGTCCTTTCAGGCTCAGTGAAATACTGCGATCAATTTAACTGGAACCCGGCCATAATAATAATAATGATAATGATAATAATAATAATAATAAGAAGAAGAAGAATGATAATAATAATAACAACAACAATAATAATAATAATAATAATAATAATTTAGTTGACTGACCCCTCCACCTCCTTTCATATTTATGCCCTTGTACCCTTGTTAGAAACATTTGTACTCCGTATGCTGCTGCTGCTGCTGCTGCTGATGATGATGATGATGATGATGATGGTGGTGGTGGTGGTGGTGGTGGTGGTGGTGTTGGTCGTCGTCGTCGTCGTCGTGATGCATCCTCCTTACTCTTTCCTTGTCTCTTCGTTTCTCCCTTTCCTTTGTTACTGTCTTTTCTTTCTTCCACACCTTATTTTTCCTCCCTTCTCTTTCTTTTCCCTCCCTTTATCTCTTTCGTTTTCATTTCACACCCCTTTATTTATACTCCTAACACCTTCCTCCTGGCCAGGCTTGTAATTCTTTTTTTTTTAATCCTTTTCTTTTTCTTTTTTTTTTTTTTTCCTTTTCTTTTCTTATTTTAGACGGACTTCGACTTCCAGTCCCCTCTGTTCTGTGCAACTGAAGTGTGTTTGCGTGGTGTGTTTACATATGCACATGTGTGAATGAGCGTATGAATGCGCATGTGTCTGCCTGTGTCTGTTATGCGTAAGCATATATGCGTGAGAGAGTCTAAATGAGTATACGTCTTGCTTTTTATTCCCTCAAGGCTATACTATTTCTGTAGCCCAGCCAGCGCCTGACCACCCTCCTTAACATCCCACCACACCTACTTCACTCCACCACCTACACCACTACAACCACCACGACGATCACCACTTCCACCACCACCACTTACAGACTCTACACATCCTTCCCTTCCCTTTTTCCATTCATTCATATACACCGCCGTCAACGCTCTCACACGCCTTTTCACACCACCACGGCTGCCATCTTAATCTCCACCACCACTGTCATACTTACTTGTCATAATCTTTCATTACTTCTGTTCTCTTTGTCTCTTTCTCTATCGTCTAGCAAGACGAGGCGAGTTGATGTCTATCACTCGGTTGGATTGCTAGCTGTCATGCTGGTTTACAGACTTGTAGGCTGACTGGCTAGTTAGCCGGTTGGCTGAAAAGACGGCTTTGCTATCGCTCTGACTTGACTAGATAGATGGGTAGATGGTTCAGTGGTTTGCTTGGGGAGTTAGCTGCTCTTATATATGCTGACTGGCCGCCTATCAAACTGGCCTGCAGTTACCTGCTTGACTGACTATTGTTCTTTGTTGTTTAGCCCCAGGTCAAAGACTCGTCCAGTGTTTCCTTTTTTTTTATGGGTGTGAGGTTTATGACAATATTATTTCATACGTCTCTTTCCTTCTTTCAGACGGCATGATGTGATGTGCTGGAAATTAGGATATTATTTCGAAGGATTCGTTGAATGACCACGTTCATATATGGACGGATGGCTGACTTATTTTAGTTACAAAACTGAAAAGTTAAAAAACAAACGATAAAGAGATCAATACTCAATAGTTCTTTTATTTGCTGTGTCGAGAGTTTTGGTAAGATCCATAATCTCCCAAAGTCCTCCTTCTCATGAGATTGATGCCATCAATGCGCCTTTTGAACCTTTGCAAGTCTACGGGGAAACATGAACAAGGATACACCCGAGGAAGGTCAGTTGCTACACTCTCGATCACAGACCAATTTCTAACCATAAAGCGACAACATAACTGATAGAAAATAATTTAAGGTTGTGGCGCCAGCATAGCCACAGTCCTACGATTGAAACCACAAAAAGAATAGCAGAATTAAAGAATGAACAAGGAAGGGATTCATAGTGCGCCGAAGATTTGCTAACGAAGGACTATGCATAGTAATTAATGTGGGGCCTGATGGGGAGTGGATGGGACAAGAGTGTTGAGAGAAGAGGTGAGTATGACTGGAATGCCTGAGTGGAGGTTGCTTGAGCTCATCCAGTTCCAAGGTGTAGAGGTCACTATAGTAGATGTAGAAAATGCACAGTATGAAGAGAGTGCGCCTGTTGATCAAAGATTGGAGCATCGTCTAGGAGTGACTTTATGTCAATCAGCTGAGTGATACGTTTCTGAATGCATCCTGGGACGTCTATATGTGCAGCTACAGTGTCAACAACGCCCTTTCAGATTTGAGTAGTACTCAACTGCCTTATTTGCACTTTGAAGAGTGTCAATAAATTTCTTTCACCCCTAACGGGAAAGGTCAGTCGTTAAGATGTAGCTTGAACTGTATTGAGGGTATCCTTCCGTTAGAAGAGACCCTCGGTAATACGGAGACCCAAAATTTGGTACGATTGTAAGTTAAGTGGTGTGCTGCTAATGGTTTAAAATCTGCGGGCTTCTTGACTATCACTTGTAATCGTATATGACTTCATAGCAGGAGATTTTTTCTTCTGTTTCTTTTCATAGAAGATTATATCGACGATAATTTGCTTTTCGTGGAATTGTACACAAAAGTACTGGTAAAACCCTAACTGCAAGTATTGCAGTCTACTGTTGATAGTCCAGTTGTAGTGGATCTTGTTTTAGTTTTTTTCTCTTTTCACTTCCTGTTGTTTCATTTAATTTGACTCTGCAGAATTTACTTCTTTCTTTATAGCCATCCATCATTGTATTGCGGTCAGTTGCTGTGGTCTCCCACACCGTCGCAATAAGACTACGAACATCATTGAGATGCCTTTTGAATGTGTGAGCAACGACCATTATTATTATTCACAACTAAGTCGGTGAGCTGGCAGAAGAGTTGGAGTGTCGGAAAAATGCTTTGTGGTATTTCTTCATGTTCTTTAATGATCTCAGTTCAAACCCTACCGAAACCAAATTTGCTTTTCATCCCTCTACGATCGATAAAATAAAGTACAAATCAAATACTGGATTCGATGGTATTAATTGAACCACTTCCTCAAAACTGCTAGCTTTGAACGTAAATAAAAAATCATTATAAGCAACATTTACACCTAACGCTGACAATTCTTTCAAGCTTTCTCCTATAATGTAGAACATTTAAGATTCATTTATTTTTGAAGCGGTAAAATGATAAATTGTTGTATATTTGCCGTCTGTTAAAGAACCATGCTAGTGGAGTCAAAATAGTCATTTGAAGAGATAGAAATAGCTGACCAGTCACTTTCAAATCACATCTACAATCCTAAATGTTGTAGAAGCACATTACATACTGTAGTTCTAGATATACTTAATAAAGGAGAATCAAGACTGGAATGTCTTTGACCATGAGTCTGCTCAATAAGAGAAAACGCTTCTTTTATGATATGTTAAAACCATTGCATTTTGTTCAAAGCAGGCTTCAGTGAACTATGTTATATTGATAACCAAAAACGTGTCCGAAGCGGACACCTTCCTTGGAAACGAAGATTATTTTTCCGCCATAGCACGTAGGTAATTTTTGTAATTTCCTTTATTGAAATTATCTCCCCTTCCCTTTGAAAGTTGCTCACAACTACCGCGAGATCACTCTACTCACCCACCCCATCTCTTTCTCCCTCTCTCTCTCTCCCTCTTTAAGAGGTAACTTTCAATTAATAGATAATTTTGTGCGTACGTTATTCAGTAAACAACACGTTTATTCAGAAATGTCGTTCATTCATTTGAAAAATAAAGCACTCGAAGAAGCGTCTATTGCATTCTATCAACGTAGTAGCGGAATCACATCCTACAGTCATAAATGACAAAGGACAAACTAAGAAATAATATCCTAGTTCTGGCGTAGGCGGGGAAAAGAACCCCTTTAAACTATGTATACGGGGCCACGAATTACACCACCACCACCACCATTACCACCATCATCAACATTAAAATTTACACCATTTTAAAAATTTATTCTTTCCATTTACTGTAAATAAGAACGAATAACTGAATGATTATTACGTGATCACATGTCTTGTTAGAAATAACAGCCAAGTAATCCACAAATTACATCCTATCAACTTGAAAATTCATGGATGCAATATAATTTTAGATATGTCTGAAAGAAAAACGCAATCGTCACAGATAAGAACGTCTTTGAAAATAAGGCGTCACGTGATGCTCAATAACATCCGATATGCAAACAACACGACCTAAACGAAGGGCATCTAGGCGAACACTCAAATTGCAAGATATAGCAACCAAATCTTCTCAAATCCTGCTATATCGTCTTTTTTTTTTTTCAAAACGATAACACGTAGGAAAATGTAATTCTCAACACAGAATGTGTTGTATGAAGTTTGTTCCGAATTTGCCAACAAGCTTGGCAGGCTGAAACCTACGATCTCACAATCGAGGATTGTTTCCGAACAAAGTTCATAATATTTCATAATATTATAGGCTTCTAGGCGGGAATTATAAGAGGGAATGCGGAGGATATTACTTCTTCTAAATCAGGGATTCTCAAACATTTTGTATCTCAGACCACCTTTGATTACCATAGTCATTTCATGTCTAAAAACTGGTTTTATATTTACTTCTTCCAAAATTCCTATTTTGTTTTTCACACATTAATTTGTGTCGATTGAACTATGTAAAATGTTAGAGAAAGAAGCCTAGCTGTTTCTTGCAATACATACCAATATATACATCTAAAGCAAAATTTTTCCGAGGCCATTTAAAATATTATTGTGGGTCTCAAATTTACTGTTTCGTTGAATGGACACCCCAAAATTTGATATGGGTCCTCAAGGCCTATATAGACCTCGGCTAAAACCACTGTTCTACATTCTGCTACGAGTCAACCACATGAACATATAAACACAAACACCGGCACAAATATTTACGAAGAATTCCAGCTCAGTTTCTTTTCGACCAAATTCCATTTCCAATGTATTGATGAAGCCAATACTGAGACTATAGTAAAAAAAACTCTTGCATCATGTCACGAGCATTTTCGGTATTTCGTCCGTCACTGAGTTACGCGCTCAAATTCCGCCGAAGTCGACTTTGCCATTCATCCTTTCGGGGTCGATAAAATAAGCACCAGTTAAGCACTTAGGTCGATCTAATCGATTTGCCCCTTCCCTCGAAGGTGTTGCCCTTGTGTCAAAATTTGAAATCATCATCGTCATCTTCATCATCATCATCATCATCATCATCATTATCATTATCATCAATATCATCATCATCATCATTATCATCATCATCGTTATAATTGTTGTTGCTGATGATGGTGGTGTTGTTATTGTTATGGCAACAATAGGGATGCTGTTATTTACAACTATCATTTGCAGAATTTTCGCTCCGTACATCCTCTCCATACACACCCCGCTGTCACTGGTTCTTCTTCAAGATCACTTATGGTAAAACATACTCAAACACACACACACACACACACACACACACACACACACACACACAAACTCTCATACACACACGCACTCTACGTCTCACAAAGTTTTATCTCCTTTAACTGCCATACGTTAACCTCTTTCTCCTCCGGCAGCGTCACTACCACCAACACCACCACCACCACCACCACTAACAATACGGACATCCTCTTCAGACCTTAACTGCTTCATCAACATATTATCTCCCCACTTCTCTTCCGAACACATACAAGCACTTACCACCATCACCATGGTCACCACCCCTTCCTTCCAACCTACCTAGCAGCTATCTCTACCCCCCACTCGGCTCCATCCCTTTCTCTTTCTTACAAACACTTATCTTTTCTTTTTTTCCTCTCCTTTTTCCTCCATTTGAAACCCTCACCGCTCTGCATCCCCTACCCCCATCTAGCGACACCTTTATCCAACTTATCAAAGTCACACCTCCTCCTTCCACATCTTCCACCAACCGCCACCACCACTGCCGCTGCCGCCGCCCCGCTCTGACACCACTCACTACGAATCCCACCCTTTATTCTTCCGTCACATCACCTCCTGACACCCTCCAACTGTATACACCCCACAGTCCGACAAGTTCACAACTGTCATCTTCTAACTAACCCTTAAACCCCAACCCACCACGCCCACCTGCACCTGCACCCGCACCTCTCTCTCCCTTCTCACAGCACCCTCATCACGATCTCCCTTGCTGTTGCCCCCTTTTCCTTGCTTTTGTAACTCCCCCACCCACCAATACATACACACCCACACAATAACAACACTATTTTCTTTAACAACGCCACCGCCGCCCCCACCGCTAGCTAATCTACCTCTATAACATACCACAACCAGCGCCATTATCATCACTAGCGTCATCGCCAGCACTATCAACGGTATCACTATCATCACCATCACCACCGCCAGCTCAATCCGAACTACCATCACCACCAACGCCATCTTTATCATATACTGTAGACCCCCACCGCCAGCATCATCACAAATCATGAACCAACAACACCACCACTACCAATAAAATTTCATTAACACAAATGCTAGCCTGTTATTACCTCTCCGATAGTAAATGTTGTAGTAAAACGCAATCACACTATCATAACCTGCCTCATACTTATGACACTGCACCTACAACCACAACCAATATCTTTATCACTGTCATAACTGGCCTCACAACTATAGTTACCACGACTACAACCATGGACATTTAATATTATCACTATCATAACCCACCTTATAATTACTGCTACGTCATCTACAAGCACAGTATTTGTGGCTGTCATAACCAACCTCATAATTATTGCTTTATATGACAATTGTTTGGATAGAAATTGTGCAGAAGCTCGTCACACACATATGTGTGTGTATGTGTGCGCTTGTGTCTATGTGAAAGCCACGCACATGGCGTTTGTCTATTTTTCGTGGTCTGACAACCCCTGTTGGTGTGTCTACGTCTCTGTAACTTAGCTATTCAGCAAATAGATTAAGTTAGAATATGTTCTATGTTTAAAAATAAGAAAATACTACTGAAGTTGATTTAATCGTCTCAGCCACAATATTAAAACCAACAAGAGAATATGGAGATCACACGCGCATGCACACAATCACTTAAACAAATGTACACATGCATGCAATTTTAATTCATATATATACATATATATACGTATATATGTATGTTCGTATGAATGTATGTATGTATATATATATATATATATATATATATATATATATATATATATATACATAAATATATACATATTATATATGTATGCATGCATGTATATATATATATATATATATATATATATATATTTATATATATATATATATATGCATATATCTATATCTATATATATATATATATATATATATATATATATATATATATATATATATATACATAAATATATACATATTATATATGTATGCATGCATGTATATATATATATATATATATATATTTATATATATATATATATATGCATATATCTATATCTATATATATATATATATATATATATATATATATGGTCTGATCAACAAGTATCCGGATTGTTGCCATAGTAACGAAGCTGAAGCCCGCAGAGTGAAGCTGCTTGGCAAAGATTGAACGTCAACTCTGCTGTGCATGCGCACTAAGTTTTAACGTTCTAGCTCACTTCTGCTGTTTACAGCAGTGCTTGGAAGGAACGTGTGTCGCGTGTGATCGTTGCATTGATCATGACAGAGAAAATTGAGCATAGAATCTGCAGCAAATTTTGCCAAAAGCTTTGCGATTCCTGCTCAGAGGGTTACGCACGGTTGCAGAAAGTGTATGGAGGGGAGTGTATGAGCCGAAAAAATGTCGACAGTGACGAACGTTCTCAGAGACCCGCAACGAGCAGAACTGAGAAAAACATCGCAGATGTGCGTGAACTGTGAGGGGAAATCGTTGAATCATCATTCGTGAGTTATCAGAAGATGTGCAGATTAGTTACGGTTCAGTTCAGTCCATTATCACTGAAGATTTGGTTATGAGACGCGTGTCTGTCATGTTTGTGCGAAAACTGTTTTCAGCTGATAACGCAGCTTGTGCAGCAGTTTTTGGTTAGGCACAGCATTCCCCAGGTTTCACCCCTTGAAACTTTTTTTCTTTTTCCAGAAATCAAATCCTGATTTGAAGGGAGAAGATTTCAACATCGAGGAAACCAAAAGTCAATACGACAAGGCACTTGCTGATTATCTCAGAAAACGAGTTCCAGGAAAGCTTCAGTTAATGGAAACATCGCTGTATTAAGCGTGTGACTTTTAAACGGGACTAATTTGAAGAAGATTAAATGCCAAATTGGTACGTGTTGTAGTTTTTTTTATAACACCGGTCCGGATACTTATATATAGGCGCAGGCGTGGCTGTGTGGTATGTAGCTCGCTTACCAACCACATGGTTTCGTGTTCAGTCCCACTGCGTGGCAACTTGGGCAACTGTCTTCTAATATAGCCTCTGGCCGACCAAAACTTTGTGAGTGGATTTGGTAGAAGGAAACTGAAAGAAGTCCGACGTATATATGTGTATAAATGTATGTGTTTGTTTGTCCTCTCCCACCATCACTTGACAACCGATGTGCGTGTGTTTACGTCTCCGTAACTTAACGGTTCTGCATAAGAAACCGATAGAATGAGTACTGAGCTTACAAATAAGCCCTGGAATCAATTTGTTCGACTAAGGCGGTGCACCAGAAGTTCATTAAATCACATCATTTCATCTTAACAAAACAGAGACAGATTCGGTTAAATAGTCCTAGTTTCACGATGTCTGAAATAGCAAGAGAAACGCTACCCTCCCCCCACACGCACTCAGCCGTCTGAAATATAAAATTGGGATGGGCACTGCAAAGAAAATCTTTGATGCGAGCTGGCCTGGTTCAAAGCAAAAACAACAATTTATTCTCTGGTCACATTACCTCATTACTCAATGCCGCATTTTATATCTTCTTTTTGTTCACATTATCAGTATTCCTGCATACTATGTTTTCTGTAGTTTTGAGTTTTTCCATACATTTCTCTGTATACTCGCTTACATATTCGACCTCCCTCACAGTCTATTTACAACAATATCATACCAGTTGCTCATATTGTCCACTACCTATTCACTCATTCTCATGTTCTTTTCATTCTGAATCACTATTCAATCTTAGATATTTTCTATTTTCTCGTTATGTTATTCACACACTACTAAAATCTTTTGGAGTCGTATCTCTAATAATACGGACTTCAAAATTTGGGACACGACGTGCAATTTCGGGAACCGGATAAATGGATTATGTCGATCTAACTGTTCATATGGTGCTTATTTTATCGACCCCCAAAGTATGTAAGGAAAAGTTGACCCCGTTGGCATTTGACCTCAGAACGGAAGGTAGGAAGAAATTGGTGAATATTTTGACATGTTTTCAACCACGAAAATCTGACGGATGTAAAAACTGTGCCTACATTTCGCATAAAAATAAAACAGGATTTCAACGATAATACTTCGACCGTAACACCTTTCCCATTTGTATAGTAGAATCTAAACTTTTATTCACATACTGGTTTGCCGATGACTGAATTCTTCGTTTTGTTTACTTGATTTCAAATTTGATACAAAAAGTACCCAAGAAAGGACAATATAGAAAAGTCTAAAATAAACACGAAACAAAAACTGTCACATAAATTATACTTTAAAACCAATCTATTTACTTTTCAAATTGGGACACAAGGCCAGCAATTTTGGAGTTCGAGCTCAGTTTTAAATTGGTACTTATTTTATTGACCCTGAAAGAATGAAAAACAAAGTCGACCATGACGGAATTTCAACTCAGAGCGTAAAGACAGACGAAATGCCTCGCTGCATTTTGCCCAGTGGGGTAAGAATTCTGCCAAGCTCGCCGCCTTAATCTGTTTACTTATATTGGTTTCAAATTTTGGGACAAGGTGAGCTATTTCACGGGGTGGGGAGCAAGCCGATTACATCGACCCCAGTGTCCATCTGCTACTTATTTTGTGGACCCGGAAATGATGAAAGACATAGTCGACCTTGGAGGAACTTGAACTCAGAACGTAAAAATTAACGAAATGCCGCACAGCATTTTCTCCGGAGGGCTACTGATTCTTATTACTTTATTGCCCACAAGGGGCTAAACATAGAGGGAACAAACAGGGACAGACAAAGGGATTAAGTCGATTACATCGACCCCAGTGCGTAACTGGTACTTAATTCATCGACCCCGAAAGGATAAAAAGCAAAGTCGATCTCGGCGGAATTTGAACTCAGAACATAACGGCAGACGAAATACCGCTAAGTATTTCGCCCGGCGTGCTAACGCTTCAGCCAACTCGCCGCCTTAATCCGTTTAATTGTATAGCTATGCTGAAGTGAGAATAATCTTTGATTATTATAATTAGTGGTATGATTAAAATTTCGCGAGAATTTCAAATTTGCAGGATTTTCAAATTTGCAGAATTTTCAAATTTACGTGCGGGTGACACGTAAAAGCACCCACTACACTCTCTGAGTGGTTGGCGTTAGGAAGGGCATCCAGCTGTAGAAACTCTGCCAAATTAGATTGGAGCCTGGTGTTGCCATCCGGTTTCACCAGTCCTCAGTCAAATCGTCCAACCCATGCTAGCATGGAAGGCGGACGTTAAACGACGATGATGATGATGATGACGTGATAAGACTCAGGTTCTCCAGAGTGCTTAGATTTACTCTCATGACTAACTCTTATGTATTAAAGGAAGTTGTAGCAAATGATTATAAAATTCAGAGTTCTTCCTGATTATCGTTATTGATGCAGTTGATATTCAGCTTCAGATTCTGTTGATCACTGTTTCAAACGACCGCATGAAAGCTTGTCATAGAGTAAACTGGACTACAAGTGTCCAGGGACTGAGTTATTGTTATTGATTGCTGCTAGTATTGTTGTTGTTATTGTAGCAGACGTCGACGTTGATCAGATGTAATACAGTTATAATCATACAACTTTTTGAGGCTATTCTACAATCTCTCTTATCCGTTTTAGGTTGTATGGTTACATTTGAAGGAAGGATGTCTTTACTTTTAGAGGTATTGTGATCACTTTGAGTCTCTCTCATTGGTGATAAAACGCATGGTATTTCAGTAGTTATGGCAACGAAGTTCTATTACGAGGCAATGCATTATGGGTTAGCATAAAAGCTCCACACAGGAAATCCTCTCAAGATAATAGTATCTAGCTAATATCCAAACGCACCCTAAGCTAGAACCTTTCAAAAGCAACATATTGTGCATTAAACTTTTAACTATCAATGTTGGTTTTCTAATTATGCCACACTCTTCGTGAACGCCGACCAGAAGCAAGATAAACGAAATATAATGCAACACAGACAGAGTCACCGTCATTCAACGATTGTTCATCTCGAAGAATGGGTTCCGTGACATTGAAACGTCGATATTATGGAATCCTAATTCATAAACACGCAATACCAATATAATAATAATAACAATAATAACAATAATAATAATAATAATAATAATAATAATAATAATAATAATAGACGGCGAGAAAATAAATATCGAAAAATCAGATATAAATAATCTATAGAAATAACCGCTACAAAATCATGTTTTTAATAAGATATCTAGTTGAAAACAAAGGAGCGACAATATTCAGGAAAACTCTTTCAGCTTATCAAGTGAACAAGCAATTTTTCTATTTATTAATATACTTTTTTTTTTCCCATACTTCAACAAAATATTTCTCCCTTAACAATTATATCACTGGCTGACATGACAGCCACAACAACAATAACAACATTAACAACTCCAGCGACCATTATAAGAAAATCTAAGACAACTGTGACAATAATATCGCCAGTGAATGATCTCAAAAATAAATACCTTTTTAACAATGTTGTTATGATATTGTAATAGGTTTTACTTGCTCGTATCTTCGTCAGATTGTGGTACTGAATAAATATCTCAGTCTGAACGTGTCTGTTTGTGTATGTATGTTATGTATGTGTTTGTGTATATATATGTGTTCGTGCGTATGTTGTGTGTGCGCATGTGTGTGTGTGTGTGTGTGTGTGTGTTATTGTGTGAGTGTAAATATGTATATGTATGTGTGCAAAAGTGTGTCAAGAGTGTACTTGGAAG
Source organism: Octopus bimaculoides (assembly GCF_046866305.1). Lineage (NCBI taxonomy): Eukaryota > Metazoa > Mollusca > Cephalopoda > Octopoda > Octopodidae > Octopus > Octopus bimaculoides. The sequence continues at coordinate 29,506,838 of NC_142928.1, forward strand.
TGAAAAATGTACGTATGCATGAATATAAAAACACACACACATACATACATATATATGCATGTATATATCTCTCTCTTTCTCTCTCTCTCTCTTCTCCCCTCTCTCTCTCTCTTTCCCTCTCTATATATATGTATGAGTGTAGGCATTACACACACACATATATATATGCACACAGACGCACACATACCCATATATATATATATATGTGATGACGCATATATTTCTTCCATATACGCGTGTGAACGAGTTTAGTGTCTACGGATTTGTTTACACGTCTACGCGCATACTTGTTCGCTTTCTACTGTGTCTGTGCTCTTCTTTGAATAGATAAGTCTGCGGGTGCCTAATATATATATATATATATATATATATATATATATATATATATATATATATATATATATATATATATATATATATATATACATATATATATATATATATATATATATATATATATATATACATGCATACATATATATATGTATGTATATATATATGTATGTATATATATATATATGCATATATATATATACATGCATACATATATATATATGTATGTATATATATATGTATGTATATATATATATATGCATATATATATATACATGCATACATATATATATATGTATGTATATATATATGTATGTATATATATATATATGCATATATATACATATATGCATACATACATATATATATGTATATATGTATATATAGATAGATATATATACATACACACACACACATATATTATATATATATATATATATATATATATATATATATACGTATGTACGTGTATCATGTTCACTTCCTGCATGTGCTCGTATGTGTGTATCGGTGTGATGAAAAGACCAAGATATATCTTGTTTTGTAGTCCTGAAGTCTGTTGTAATCCAATAATGAAGATAACACAGGGGTTGAACCGAAGACGTCACACGCCACCTCACTACATATTGTCCAGTTGATAACCCGTTAGTGGTGTAGAGTGAAACACAAGTAAAATGCTTGCTAAAGAGGCGCCAAAATCGCTGTTATCGACAGGATTCCTATTGTGGAAAGACTACAGATATACTGACAGGCAGAGTGTGTAAGTTGAATAATTGAAATAATATTGCACGAAAACGAGTACAGCAATGGCGGAGAACAATAGATGGATAACATGAGAGTGTGGAGCAAACAAAATCTCTCAATATCTATCTAAGAGTAAGAATGGAGAGTGGTTCATGACTATATATACTACATATAAATATACTGATGTACCTGTGTATACATGTGTACGTGTGCCTCAATATAAATCTCTCTCTTTCTCTCTCTCTCTCTCTCTCACTCTCTCTCTCTCTCTCTCTCTCTCTCTCTCTCTCTCTTTCTGTATGTATATATATATGTGTGCGTGTGTGTGTATGTGTGTGTGTGCGTATGTGTATATATCTATCTATCTATCTATCTATCTATCTATCTATCTATCTATCTATCTATCTATATATAAATATATATATATATATACAAGAATAAGGGCAGAGAATCGTCAATTAATAATAGAATTAATAATTAACAATTTTGCCAAGTAGTTCAGTATGAAAAAAACCTTTATCGGTAGAACTATTTATCATCATAAATATACAGGGATTAGCAATTGAGTTGCTTCTCCAACATACTGAAAATTCAGAAATAGCAGTCAAAGAACTACTGATTCCAAACTACAAATTTGGAGAAAAATTTGTAGTTTGGAATCAGTAGTTCTTTGACTTCTATTTCTAAATTTTCAGTATGTTGGAGAAGCAACTCAATTGCTAATCCCTGTATATTTATGATGATATATATATATATATATATATATATATATATATATATATATATTATATATATATATATATATATACACACACATACACATACATTCTTGCATACATGTATATATGATGTGTATGTATTTGTATATAATATGAAGGTATGCCTGTATGCGTGTGTGTGTGTCTGTGTGTTTGTGCCTGTGTGTGTATACATAAAGAAGGTAGTTATAGATAAGCGTATGCATGAATGTACGAATCAATGTATTCGCGTAAGAATATATGCATGTATGCATGCATGCATGCATGTATGTATGTATGTATGTATGTATTATGTATGTATGTGTGTGTATGTGTGTATGTGTGTGTGTGTGTGCGTGTGTTACTACTGTGTGAGATATCAAATGTTTCAACGTCATTCAATTTTACAAGCACAAGATATTCAAGTCACTGTATGAAACCAATAGAAGCTCTATCCATAAATGTCTGGCTTTACATATCTATATCTGGGTATGTGTATATGGCCGTGTGCACGTTTGTGTGCGTACGCGCGCGTGTATGTGTTCCTGTGTCTGCTTTTCTGTGTCTATTTCGTATTTCTATTTCATTGTATGTATACATGTTTGTATGTTTGTACTTATGTACTATGTATGTATGTGTGTATGTATGTATGTACGTATGTATGTATGTATGTATGTTTGGATGTATGCATACATATGTATGAATGTATGTATGCATGTATGTATGTATGTATGTATGTATGTATGTCATGGGCCCATTCAGTTTGCGGTGCTTCTAAAGATAATATAGACTTAAAGGATGCCTTATTTTACCTTGTGTTACATACATGCGTGCACACACACACACACACACAGAAACACACAAACATGCATAAACATAATCACACGTGCGTATACAGTCACACGCATACACACGCACACATACATACATACATATATATATATATATATATATATATATATATACATACATGCACAAACACGCATACATACATACATACACACACACACATACATACATACATACATACATACATACATACATACATACAATCCTTAGAAGGGTAATCCAGGAGGAACATATAGCAATAGAATGACAGAATGAAGAGAGAGACAGACAGACAGACAGACAGACAGAGTGAGAGAGAGAGAGACAGACAGACAGAGTGAGAGAGAGAGAGAGTGACGGTAAAGAAAGTGAAGAGAGAGACAGAGAAGGAAACAGATTGCGGGTAGGGTAGGAGAGATTATAAAAGGATAGACATACTTGCATATGTATATAGCCAGACAAAGAGGTTGACACGACATAGATAGTTAATTAGATATCGTCCTTAAAGGAATCCGTTGAAAGACGATGACAACATAGATCCATTTTATGTTGCTTATTCCTCACGTTTCTTGTTTATCTCTTTCACTCTGTCACACACTTTTTCTCCTTCTCGGCCTCTCTCTCTCTCTCTCTCTCTCTTCTTTTTTTTTCTGCTTCTGTCTAATCACTCTATCGCTGTCTTTTCAACCATTCTTACGGATTTATTCAGTTTCTTTACCTGCCACATCTCATGGCTGCACCGGCTAAGACGCTGCTCATCACCTCCTTCCGTGTCATCAGAGATGGTCACTTCGTTACAAACATTCTGACAGGATCCTTAATTTCTCTTCACATCCCAGGGTTTTATTATCGCATCCATTAGAATATTCTCATGCCCCGTGAGCTTTCATGCGTTATTCGATGTTCATATTTATAGAATTTAACGTTGTTATTATATAATATGATGTCTCTGCGAGAATTTGCCATATGAGAGTGTGTAGAAATGCAATATCGCAGTTGTGGTGTAAACATAAATCTCATGATTGATGATATTGCTTTTTAACTGAATCAAGGCGTTTTGCACTTTGACAGTGCAAAATACCTTCTAGTTATTTCTTCTGTCCTTTTACCTTCCGAGTTCTAATCCAATCACGGTCAACATTGCATTTCCTTCTTAAGGTGTTGATAAATAAATTTCGTATCAAGTACTGAGTCCGAAGGTATCAAGCAGCCTCATCCCTCAAAGTTGTTGGTTTTATGCCTAAAATCAGAAAACTATTATCATTATTAGCGACTAAATTGTTGCAGTGGCAAAAATAATGACTTCCGGCATTTGCTCAATCCTGCCAACTCAAACTTTGCTTTCATATGCTTCGATAAAATAAAGTAACAGACGATAACATCAATTATAATTCAGAAAATAACGGGACATAACTTAATGTCCGTGGAGAAGATATCCCAAGAACCGCTGGATGGATTCGAATGAAACTTTCAGGGATGTTTGGCCTTGTGACTGGTACAAATTCATTAGATTTGGGGATTGATCTGATACCAGACAAAGATTCTGGATTATTTTTCCAGTCTACTTTTTACTTAATTTTTGAGAGCGGTCGGGTTCATTATTAGTATTCTCATTTATGAGAGTAGTTGATATTCTCATTTAAAAAATAATCACTGGCTAATCGTTGAGAAGATGTTAGTGTTGCCTTGGTGGATGTTTGTGCTCTCTGAGTGTTGTTGTTGTTGTTATTATTATTATTATGTTGTTTTCTTTATTCTTTCTTTAAATTTTCTTCCATTTCTCGCCGAGTATTTTCCGTACACCTAGGGCAGAGAAGCTCATTGTATGCATTCCCAGTTTACACACGCAAATTCACAGGTAAAATATGTATTTAAAAAGAATAAATAAATAAATAAATTCATGAATGGATGTTGTTTTCACAGGGATAATGCTCTTCTCAGTACACGAGTTGTTCCAGTTAACACGATTTTTTGCAATTCCTGTAGGTTTCAGTACCTTTTTTTTAATCATTCCTAGAGATCCTATAATCAGTTTTTGGTAGGTCTTGACAGATACATTTATGCCGATTGGGACAACCATATCAATGAGGAGGCATGATTTTTGCCTGAAGTCTTTCTGGCCTATTCGCATCTGTCTTTCCGTCAGTTTGAAAGGTGAAGTTCCAGAGGAGTGAGATGTGATCATTTTCAAGCACTGGAGGTGGTTTGTGTTCCCAGCAGTATTTATCACGGGGCTGGTCCAGGTTTTTGCAAATTACCCAGTGAATATATTGTGCTGCTCTATCATGCTTGTTGAGATACTCTGTAGGTGCAAGGAGACAGTACATGGAGACAACATGATCAATGGTTTCATTTTGTTTGTTTGTTGTTGTTGATGATGTTTTGATTCTCGCTGTTCTATTTGCAGTTGTTCTTTACTTGAAAGCAGGCAATAACAAACCACAAAAAGTTTCAAGTAGTGCCTTCTCCTGTGACTCAAAGAGACAATGCTCTCCTTAGAATGTGAGCTGTACCCAACAATGCTGTCTTCTGGATCATCTCGGGCCTGACAGCAGCTCCAATATTCTTAATATGTTTCTCAAACTCTTGGAAACTGCTCCTGATGCTCCAGTTACCACCGGTATCACCTTTAGCTTCCTCATGCTCCATAAATTTCCTATCTCGTCCCGCAGGGGCTGGCATTTCTCACCCTTTTCTGTTTCCTTACATATCACCCTCGAATCGCCTGGTATTGCAACATCTATTATCTTTACTTCTTTTGCATTTGTATGGATGATCACGATATCTGGCCATCTCTCCTCTATGACTTGGTCACACTGTATTTTAAAATCCCAGAATATTTTGAAATGATCATTTTCCATTACTTCCTCTGGCTTGTGTTCATATTATTGTTCGGCTCTCTCGAGGTTTGCCAGCGGAAATATCTGGCCACATTGTCGTATCTCCTTTTGTATTCGCATTGTGCGAGTTTACAGCACTCACTAACAATATGGCTTATACTTTCTTCTTTCTCAGAGCACATCCTACACTGTAGCGAGTGAGTGCTTTTATCAATGTGATATTTGGAGCAGTTTGTTCTGAGAGCTTGTTCTTGAGCGCTGCACACTAATACCTTATCTTTATTCTTCTAGAACTGACTGTGCATTTTCTTGCCCTGCCAAATTTTCTTCATCTGCTTTCTTTGGTCTTTCTTAAATCGTGTTGGATCAACTGCTTCGCTCACTTTTGTCATCGTCATCGTCATCATCATCATCATCATCATCATCATCATCATCATTATTATATCTGACTTACTTAAATTCTTGCTGCAGATGTCATTAATGTGCCAACTGTTCCCTGTAGTAAGATGGTATGTTCACTTCACCTCTCGAAGACTGTTGAGTAACGTGTTTTCTAGATACGTTATATTTTCATTTTTATTCATATCTTTTCCAACCACTTTTCAATTTCTTTTGCTCACTGTACCTGGAGCACCAACAATAATTGGCGCAATACACCTTTCTCATCGACTGTAGGTATTTCTTTTTGAAATTCCTTCAG
>NC_142928.1:29518019-29538019 GCF_046866305.1 Octopus bimaculoides
CCTAGTTATACAAAACTACATGGTATACTAATCAAAGATGTTGTTCCTCACACCACACAAATGGGACAAAGATTCCACATAGTTCACTCTGTAGTATCCATTTCTTCAGTAGAATAAGGAGTATCCTGGTGAACGGCAGAAGGAATGCCACAAAATAACCCATTCAGAAGTTTTTGCTGTGAATGTTTATCAACATTGCGAAATAACGGCATTTCAATGTACTTGAGCAATGGTCGTAGATTATCAAACATCTCTGTATATACACAGTATTTCAAATCAAGAACTAGAAGAGTGCTGCATGAAACCATATACTTAAAACGCACTAACACACACACACACACACACACACACACACACACACACACAGAGTAAATCTCGGTACGCGCAAGCATGTGTATTCTTTGTTGTTTTGTATATAAATGAATATTCCTCACCTACGTATAACTGACCGGTGTGTAGTCTGCCACTGAGGAAGCAAAATCACGTTAAAACACTGTTTCAGGTAGAAAATTGGCGTCCCTGAGAGTTCAGTCCTATTGCGTTTTTACCAATAATGTCAATAGGGAGAATGTTTCCTTTTTCTAGACAAAAACCGTACAGCGAATAATTTTCATGTTCCAGTGTTAAAAGATAATGCCCACATCTATATTCTGAGCCCCAGTACTTTATAAGCTTTTAGTAAATAAATTCCAGTTCGGAAGCCTCAGTACCTAGCAGCATTTATATTGCATGCTTTTTATGTCGGAACAAAACTTGATATATGCTTGTACATACGCTCACACAATCATACAACATTCATGCGGTTATACGCATATGTGGTGTGTGTGTGTGTGTGTGTGTGTGTGTGTGTGTGTGTGTGTGTATAGATAGATATAGATATAAATATATATAACAAAATAGGGGGTGTATTTCCACGCAGGAAAATATATAGGCAAATTTGTTGTTGAAAGTGAACCTAAATTTGTAAAAATTGTAATTGTTTAAAATAAATTTATTTACATATATACCAAACTTGTTACAACAATATTTTTGGTTTACATTGACAAACAAAGAATATTGTTGAAACTAGTTTGGTATATATGTAAATAAATCTATTTTAAACAATTACAAGTTTTTCAAATTTAGGTGCACTTTCAACAACAAATTTGCCTATATATATATATATATATATATATATATATATATATATATATATATATATATATATATATATATATATATACATATATATATATATATATATATATATATATATACATATATATATATATATATATATATATATATATATATATATATATATATATATATATATATATATACGTATGTATTCATGTATGTATGTTTGTATGTATATATATATACACACACACACGAACACACAAATTAGCTGGGGAAATCTAATAAGACTTATGTACGTTTGGGGCTCAGCGATTTTTGCAGTGTAATAATCAGTCGCAACATATGCATTACACTTCATCCTGTAAATTTGGGATCAGAATTATAATAACGCTAATTAATTTCTATTAATAGCGAGTGTAGAGTTGCGTTCATTAATAATCATTTATTCATCACAGTACGAAGAAGAAAATCCAGCTTTTAACTTTATGGTCTTCATGCATATGTTATACATGTGAATGCTTGCGACAACGGAGTTTCTCACGTGCAAGGTATATTTGTGACCAGTCATACAATATATATTGAATAATATTGTGTCCGCAAAGTTAATACAAAGTTAATCATACTTGTCCTTGCAGTAACAGACAACTAACTATTAGAACTCGTCAATGCAGTATACTCTCCTCACAAAGCCTGCTTGAACAGTTGACAAATTGTTTTTATTCATCGACAAAGAATTAACTCTGAACGTGTATACCTATGTGTCTACATACGTATGTGTATATGTATATATATATATGTATATATATATATATATATATATATATATATATATATATATATATATATATATATATATATGTATGTATGTATGTGTGTGTGTGCATGTGTGTGTGTGTATGTATATATATATATATATATGGATATACACATAATATATGTGTGTGTGTGTATATATATATATATATATATATATATATATATATGTGTGTGTGTGTGTGTGTGTGTGTGTATATATATGTATATATATATATGTATGTATCTCTCTCTCTCTCTCTCTCTCTCTCTCTATATATATATATATATATATATATATATATATATATATATATATATATATATATATATATATATATATATATATATATATATATATATATATGGATGTGTGTGTTTGTGTCTGTGAGTATTTATGTATAATGAGTGTTTATGCAAGCTAACATGAGATTTACACGTTTGTTATCTATATGTGTGTTTATGCGGAATTTCAATTGACTATGAGAAATGGAATTTTTATTCGGCAAAATTATCTTTATGCTTGATTATTTATCTTCTCAGCCCTTTATTATATTTATTTTCTTGTATTTTTCAAGATACACAGAACATCACTCATATCAGTTTAACTAACGAATGTATATCATTGTTTTCTGCTATACACGCGTATCTGTCTATTTATCTATCCATTTATTCAGATACATAAGTGTATGCGTGCATGTATATGTTTGTGTGTATGTACATGTATGTATATTTGTACGTATATTTGTATGTATATATATATGTGTGTGTGTGTGTGTGTGTGTGTGAGTGCGTGTATATGTGTGTATGTGTGTGTATATGTGTGTGTGTGTATATTGTTGAATTTCCGGATGGACATTTTTTTTTTTTTTTTGCTAAATATGCACACGCACTATATATTCGCTCTTGACTCGTTTATTACTGTTCTTATTCTAACTCATGTCCATTGCCTGGAAACTTTCGTCGGACATCTGTTACCTACTCAGCAACACCATCCGTCTTCGTATGAGCTCTTGCACTGCTTAATCCATTCTGGAAGAACAAAACGGATTAAGTAGAGCAAGTGCACACACAAAGAGAGAAAGTGTTGCTGAGGAAGTGACAGATGAGTGACGGAAGATTTCCGGACAATGGACATGAGTTAGAATAAGAACAGTAATAAGCAAGTGAAGAACGAATAATATAGAGCGTGTGTTTATTTAGCAAAAACAAAAATGACCGTCCCAAAATACAACAATATCTGTTTCAACACACGGCTTCACATCACACATCCTGCTACAGAGGGACGTAAACACACTAGCATCGGATGTCAAGCGATGAGGGAGGGACAAACACACACACAAGCACACATATATATACATACATATATACATATATACATATATAGAATGAAATAAGTGTTACAGATTTTTTCATATCCTGACTCTTATATGTATTACTTTTTCATTGTGATACAAATAAATTTCACCAAGTATCCAATATATCTTTTTTCTTCTCCATTTTCTTTAATCAACTTAATATATATATATATATATATATATATATATATATGAATCTATATATATATATATGAATCTATATATATATATAGAATATATATATATATATATATATATATATATATATATATATATATATATATATGAATCTATATATATATATATGAATCTATATATATATATATATATATATATACAAGGTGTCCACATAGTCTGGGTACCTGGAGTAAATAAAATCATAACATGAACAATTAAATATAAGAAATAATAATTTCTTTAAGTATGTGTTAATCCCCATGTACCCAGATTTTGTGGACACCCTGTATATAGGCATATATTTGTGTTTCTGTGTGTTTGTTCGTCCCTCACCCATAGCTAGACTGGCCTTCATGCTGGCAAGAAGAGATAAACATCCCTCTGTGATTCATCCAATTATACAGTCTCGAGTGATGAAATGGATCAATGATGATGCCCACGGATAATATGGACTATACCGTACTAATTCCAAGGATACCGATTCTGATGTCAAAATCATTTGATCTGTAGAAACATACGTAGCGTTGTGTTAAATATTGATAAATTTCATCCTGGTATTATTGTTATTATTATATTTATCCCACGTTATATCGGTACATCCATGATGCACACCGAATATCTGACTCACTAGTCAGTATCCTTAAACGGCATGCGGCATAATGAAATAGGAGCTTTATTTGCATACCTCTAATGTTACTTAGACGAATCTAAAAGATACATACATATATACAGGGTTTGGACAATATAATGGGAGCATCTAGCATAATGTCATCACAATTTTCAAATATCTATAAAACCATCAAAAGCTTATTTATTTTTATGTTTTTTAGAATTGCTGTTTCTTTTGAGATATCAGAAAAAGGTAATTAAAAATTCATTAAAATGACAGATCTATCGGACTTTCAAAGAGGTTAAATTGTTGGTGCTCGTATGGCAGGCGCTAGCGTAACGAGAACGGCCGAAATGTTCAGTGTATCAAGAAGTACTGTCTCGAAAGTAATGACAACCTTTGAGAAAGAGCGAAAAACCTGCTTGTCGAAACAAAATTCCGGAAGAAAACCAAAACTTTCAGATAGGGACCGTCGGACTCTTAAGCGAATTGTTACAAAGGATCAGAAAAGTACAACTCCCAAAATTACTGCAAAGCTTAATGACCACCTCAAGAAGCCAGTTTCCACAAAATCTGTTCGCCGGGAGCTGCACACAGCTGGATTTCTCGGAAAGGCTGCAATCAGAAAACCACTACCTTCAAAAACAAACGTTGCAAAGCATTTAGAGTGGAGTACAAACCTAGTGAATTCAAACTTTATACGAGTCCATACCTCGTAGAATTCAAGCTGTAATTACTGCCAAAGGCGGTCGTACCTCATATTAAAATAAATTTGTTTGAAACTTTAAGGAGTTTCCACTTTTCTGTCCAACCTTGTATATATGTGTGTGTGTTTGTGTGTGTGTGTGTTTGTGTGTGTGTGTGTGTGTGTGTGTGTGTGTGTGTGTTATATGTGTCTATGTGTGTATGAATATGCGTATTTATATATTTAAGAAAGAATTGACTAGCTAGTGATTTAGGACCGCATAGTCTAAATGAATATAGATTCACGTGGATTGACTGAAGTAATGGATTTTGATATTGCTCAAGTTATCTATTTTTAAAAATGAAAGATGAGCTTAAATGAAATTAAAGGTACGTGTGTGCGTGCGTGTGTGTGTATCTGTGTGCGTGTGTTTGTGCGTGTGCGCGCGTATGTTGAGAGGAGCTTACGTATAGATGGATTTGCAGGATTCTTTTTCTGAGACGGTATTTATAGTGTAAAATAAAGGGCTCGATTTTGTATCAAATTCTTGTAAATCGGAAGATACACTGTTGCTAAGGCGAGAATCCAACTACAGTAATATATGCGTGCATGTCTGTCTCTGTCTTTGTATCTATGCATATGCTTTTGAATATATTTATGTGTGCTTAGATATATCATGATATATAAGGCACATATTCACAGAAGTGCTGTCCCATTGTATAAAGGTGACCTGTTTCTTTGCTTTACTGCCAGAAACTTGAACTAGGTTTTAAACCAATATTATTCTTTGTTCTGAAAGACATAAGCTCAAACCCCGATTGGGCCTAAATCTATATCTTAAAACTCTTAAATGCAATGTAATATCGCAAATATCAGGTGACTGTCATTTTCAGGAATTCTCACAGTATTTCTCAAGCGAACCATTATAAAATCAGCGGGGCAATGTCGTTGATCCTTCCGTTGCTCATACAGATTATTTTCACTGATTCCGTATTTTCTTACTTGCGATATCACACCAACTAGATTATAGATTGAGGTTAATATATTAGCTAAATTAGTTAATATAATATTTAATCATTGCATATATTCGTTATTCCATTGTCCAGGAATTATATCCTATCGTTTTTTTACGTACAAAGTGTTTAGCAAGTGGCTCAGCGACGATGAAGAATGTCAAGATCAGAATGATAAAGCGAATAGACACACGACAGTAAAAAAAAAAAAAGATCGTATATATATATTTCCGACTTTACCATTGCTCTCTTTATCCTTTTATATATTTATATATATATTTATATATATATATATATATATATATATATATATATATATATATATATATATATATATATATATATATATATATATATATATATATATATATATGTATATATATATGTATATATATATTTATATATATATATATATATATATATATATATATATATATATATATATATATATATATATATGTGTATATATATATATGTATATAGATATATATATATATGTGTATATATATATAGATATATATATATATGTGTATATATATATAGATATATATATATATGTGTATATATATATATATATATATATATATATATATATATATATATATATATATATATATATATATATAAACATATATATATATATATAAACATATATATTTATATATACATATATATATAATTGTGTGATGAGTAACTTTTGTGTTTGTGATATTTGTGATTCTATCTATCTACCTATCTATGTATCTGTCTATCTGTCTGTGTATCTATCTATCTATCTGTCTGTCTATCTATCTATCTATCTATCTATCTATCTATCTATCTATCTCTCTCTCTCTCTCTCTCTCTCTCTCTCTCTCTCTATATATATATATATATATATATATATATATATATATATATATATATATATATATATATATATATATATATATATATATATATATATATATATATATATGTATATATATATATATATACATCAGAGAGAGAGAGAGAGATAGATAGATAGATAGATAGATAGATAGATATGACTGCATGCGTATAAAATATTTTGCTAAAACTAGTCAAAGTTATTTTTGTTTGGAGTTTTGCTTTGTATTATTGTTGTTGCTGTCATTGTTCTTGATCCAGGTTCTTTCCGAGCGAATCGTATTAATTCTTCTGTTCGAGCAATAAGTAAAATTCTCGATATGGAGCTTGTTTATCTATTGCATCGGCTGCAGCAACAACTTGATCAATCTAGATTCCATCTTTGGAAGCAGAAGGTGTTACTTTGCAAGAAAGGTGTCTATTTAATGCTAAATACAATTTATTATTATTGTTTTGATTTGTTTATATGTATATCAATACTGTCTTCTGTAATAGATTGCTGATTATAATCTAGAGTAGAGTCTATCCTGTTCTTTATTTTATTTGTTTATTATTATCATTATTATTATTATAAACATTTTTTTTATAACGGCATCTCTCGCAAAATAAGTCAGACGGAGGAAAAGATAAAAACAGAAAATCCGTAAGATTAATATTAGAAAAGATATATAAATACATGTGTGTGTGCGCGCGCACTTGTGTGTGTGTGTGTGTGCGCGCGCACTTGTGTGTGTGTGTGTGTGTTTGTGTGTTTCTGTGTATAATCGCATGTATATACATATATACATTATATATTTTGCTTGTATAGTATACATGTATATACTATAAATTGTGCTTGTGTTTTTTTATACAAGTATGTAAAATATATATAGAAAAAATTTTGTATGTGTTACACATACACGCATACACAAATATATATTTAAATTTGCAAAAAGATAGCAGCTATCACTCTTAGCTTATATGTGTGTGAGAGAGAGAGTGAGAGACAGACAGAGAGGGAGAGTGTGCGTGTTTGTACGCGTATATGTGCGAGTGGTGGAGTTAAGAGTGTGTGTATGTGTGCGTGCGTTGTGTTATAAACATATATATATATATATATATATATATATATATATATATATATATATATATATATATATATACATATACATATATATATATATATATAACACGTGATGTTAGCAGTGTACAAAAATGTTCATATCTACATAGATAAAGATAAGCTTATTAAGCCGGAATGAGTATGGAAAATGTTGGCCGTGTTGTCAACTGATATCAATCTGCATAGTAATCGCCAGTAATCCATAAATCAGGAGAAACATTTCGTTTGAGAGAGGTCATTATTTTTGTAAGTGTAAGGAATAAAGTTCTCTAGTTTTTGACTTATGAATCATACCTAAACCAATGTGTTGAGAAAAGACTTTTATCACATATTTTAACTGTTTCTTATTCAATAAAAAGATATAAATAAAATGTTATATTTGGGGATGGTTATTTATTCATTTTTTTTTACCAATTAAACACACGTTCTACTTATTCGATCTTGACTTTAGTTTTATTTGTATTATTTTTAGTTTATATGTCTATCAAAGTTCTTTCGTCACACATTCTGTGACCTCATCAGTGACTCTTTGTCCCAAGCGTCTGCTGCGTATTCCATTTTGTCCTTCAAAACAAATACATAAACGTATATAAATAAACTTTTCTTTAAAATATAAAAACAACATTTTAGCAAGTATAAGCAATGGTCATAATTTGGTGAGTATATATGCTTCCCAATAGTATTCGTAATAAAATTCAAGACATTTGCAACAGGGACTTGAAAGCCAATGGGAAAATAAATATAATTATGCGGGGACCAGTGAGAGACTTCCTGTGTTGTTACTCTAGAAATAGCTGTGGAATTCCGGCTTAACTGGAATACCCTTGATTATAGACTGCACGATTGGGTGTTGAAATGAATACAATGTATAGTAATACTAAATGTAATCAATATAATAATAATTTGTTTCTGAAGTGGCACCTGACTACATTGAATTTTTTATCTTTTTTCTTCCACTTGTGCAGACGGACGAAGTGGCGATGGCATATCGAAGACACGCCGGTCTTGTAAGGTCAAGAATCACGTAACGGCGTCGACGATCGCGAAGCGGAAGAGAACGATGAGAACTCCCTTCCATACAACTACCTCATTCGATCAGCAAAATCCTACATTGTTGATAGGTTTTAGGAATTTATTAACTCACCAACATCCTAATATGCATGCTACTCGTGTTCTTCCTACCTTCATGTAGGATTACAAATCTGAGCTCGAGAAAGACTGAACCCTAATCCCTACATATATAAAACCGAGGACAAAGTCATTTGTTTCAACTATACAAATAATTAGCCAAGTAAGTTGGTTACTTTTCAAGTAACTTCTAAATCGGGATTGCTCATATAATGTTAATTTATTGTTTTATGTGTGTCACTTTTTGTAGAGGCAACAGTTCACTTCTGTGTGTTAAGAATACAAATCATATAACCTAGGCAATTCAAAGAGAGCGAAACCCATGACATGGAATTTTTTCTATCTCGACATTCGCCTGCAACACTTGAGATTCTCAGAAATATCACTCAATGAAATATTCTAGCAACAACTTCACGCTGAATCCTTCACGTTCAGGAATTTTATTCTGGCAAATTAAAGAATTAGCGACGTTAAAATTGCACCGAATACGTACAAAATCTTCAATAAAATTGTGTATATATTCCTCGAAATTGGTGATCTTATTGTTTTAAAGCAACTCATTGGTTAACGTCTTACACACGCACGCACACACACAGAAAAAGGGAGAGAGAGAGAGAGAGAGAAAGAGAGAGAGAGAGAGAGAGAGAGAGAGAAGATAGAAAACATAGAGGGAGGGAGAAACGAAAGAAACAATAAAACAGCTGATGGAAAATACGTCAGAGACGAATCAGAGAACGCCAATTAGGTAGCGTCAAAACGGCTGGGCCGAAAGTCTCATAACGAGGGAGAGGAACGTATTCTGAAAATAGTGATCAGACTCGAATACGTAAAATAGAGTGAACTTCGCTAAAGATAGTGTTTCTAAACCTGGTGACGGATGGTGTTTCTAAACCATGTCCAGATATATGCTCAGAACATAAAACCAGGAGCAAATATGCAAGACATTCACATTCCACAAACCTAGCGCCTTAGATTGATCTTTTTTATCGACCCCAAAATGATTAAAGGCAAAGCTGACAGCAATCGGATTTGAGCGTCATACATAATGCCACCGCGTGGAATTATATGTAACGATTTCAAAATCGTTACATATGTCGATCAGGATTACTAAAAACAAATATATATCAATTTCTTCCCTCACCGGATATGTTATCTTTCACTGGTGATCTTTTTATTCGTCAGAACACAGCCGAATTTTGATGTGCGGTAGAATTATTCTAGCATATCACCTGGTCACATCCCTAATTTAAGTTTTACATTCCAGTTTGAAAGAATTTCTTTTCTTCTTTGATAATACGAACAGCAATCGCAATAATATCACAGAATCCTTTCCATTTGAATTAGAAACATAAAATATAATGCTAAACGAATACATGAAACGCTGGGTTAGCTTAACACATCATCATAATCATCATTGCAATTTTTCTACTCACTTTTTCATTCTGGCAGCAGTTAGACAGAGATTTTTAACTTTGCACATTATCAACAGATGCTTTTCAGGATGCCAAACTTATTATATGTCTCTTACCACACGCGATGATACGTTGCGCCTTGACAAAAAGTTAGGATACAAATGGCATGTTCATTTAAACATAAATTAATGGATATATTTGCCTATTTATTTTTCCCAACATAATAGAACGTAGATGGGAAAACTATATATATATATATATATGTGTGTGTGTGTGTGTGTGTGTGTGTGTGTGTGTGTGTGTGTGTGTGTGTCTATGTATATATGTATGTATTTATATGTATGTATGTATGTATGTATGTATGTATGTATGTATTAACGTATGTATGTATGTATGTATGTATGTATAGGCGTAATAGTGACTATGTAGTAGGAATCTTACTTTCCAACCACATGGTTCCTAGTCCAGTCCCACCTTGGGCAAGTGTCTTCTACTATTGCTTCGGGCCGACCAAAGCCTTGTGAGTGGATTTGGTTGACGGAAACTGAATGAAGCCCGTCTGAGTTCTAATTCCGCCGAGGTCGACTTTGCCTTTCATCCTTTCGGGGTCGATAAATTACGTACCAGTTACGCACTGGGGTCGATGTAATCGACTTAATCCCTATGTCTGTCCTTGTTCGTCCCCTCTATGTTTAGCCCCTTGTGCGCTATATAGAAATAAGAAACGTTAGTACGCCGGGCGAAATGCTTAGTGGTATTTCGTTTGTCTTTACGTTCTGAGTTCAAATTCCACCGAGGTCGACTTTGCCTTTCATCCTTTCGGGGTCGGTAAATTTAGTACCAGTTGCGTACTGAGGTCGGTCTAATCGATTGGCCCCCTCCCCCAAAATTTCGAGCCGTGTGCCTAGAGTAGAAAAGAATTGTTAGCACGGCGAACAAAATGCTTAACGGCATTTCGTCCGTCTTTATGTTCTAAGTTCAAATTCCCTGAGGACGAATTTGCCTTTCATCCATTGGGGATCGATGAGATAAGTACCAGTTGAGCACTGGGTTCGATGTCACCGACATACGCCTTGCTCTAAAATTGCTGGCCTTGTGCCAAACTTTAAAACCATTATCATTATTGCTTTTTATCTTTTACCTTTTCTTTTACGTGTTAGGGCACAGCTTTGAAGGGCCTAGTCGAATAAATTAAGCTCAGCACTTAGTTTAAATTTGTATGTAATCTATCAAACACTTTTGCTAAGCCACTAAGTTACGGAAGCTAACAAAAAAGTCAGTGACCCTAAGTCATACAAGGCACACGCATACACACGTGCACCCGAACACACACAAATATATATAATAATAAGAAGAAGAGGACTATTGAAAAGGTTGCAAGACGCAACGAAAATTTTGGGAAAATAAAAAGAAAAATAAGTGGAAATTTTACCGGTGAGTGTGTTAAATTTTAAGGCACAATAAGAAAATGACTCTCCCAAGACACAACAGAATATGCTTCAACACACGAAATCACAAAAATCTTGCAAACCAAATCCAAAAACGAAATATATATATATATATATATATATATATATATATATATATATATATATATATATATATATATATATATATGTACGATGTGCTTCCACATCGTTTCTATATTCCAGATTTGTTCTCAAGTCAGCGATCGGCCAGGAAACTATAGTAGAAGACACTTCCTAAATGTCTCAATGTTTAACGCTAAACAATTTTACACGAGTCCACATGCTTGCAAACGAAGCATCTTCATCACCCAGCCATTTGAGCATCTATCATTATTATTATTATTATTATTATTATTATTATTATTATTATTATTATTATTATTATTATTATTATTATCATTATTATCATTATTATTATTATCATTATTATTGTTGTTTTCATTAGTTTCTGACAATTCAGCTGCTTGCAGCCACAGCTTATAACATTTCCCATGACGTTAAGCTCATGAGAAAGACATCTATCACTGGATACGTCACCGGTATATCCAGTGACACAACACTATTCGTTAGCTGTCGTCTATTTGATAGACTACAAACCAACTATCTGCACCTACCTATTTTTTAACACTGGCTGATGTTTATTTTATTGAATTCAGAATGATACAAATGTTAGCCGTTACAGTTAGAATTTGAAGCAACATATGTGTGCTTGTGACACCGTAGTCAGCAAAAGGTTAATTTACACATTTACGTTCCGTGTTTGACATGTGTAAAACAACTTTGACCACATTATCTCTCTGTCTTTCCCTCTCTCTTTCTCTATTATATATATATATATATATATATATATATATATATATATATATATATATATATATATATATATATATGTATGTATGTATGTATTATCCATAATGGAGCGAAATTATAAGGACTTTTAATCGATAACTGATCAGGGATGAGCGTGTCCACGTAGTTTCGCATATACTTTCCATGTCTTCTGTTGACGTTTTTCAGTGCAATTTTTTATTCTTTTATTCACATATATAGCGATGACAATAAAATAGCCATGGCTGGTCACTTCACCTGATAGGGAAAATATCTAAACCCCTCTCATATCAGGCCTTAGGATTTTACGTAGGGAAAAAAGTACTGAATAATGTTGTTGAAGTACAACATATTTCATAAAACAGCGAAAATGTCCTGGCTGGAATGGACATCGTACGCTTGCAGGTGCTGGCTAGGTACAACAGGATAACGTCAAATATATAGCGTTGTTAATTTAAAAGTTGGAGGTTTTGTATGGTTTTATATTTCTGTCACATATTTTCCGACGTTAATCTTAAGCAGAGATGTCTTCATATATATATATATATATGTGTGTGTGTGTGTGTGTGGGTGGGTGGGTGTGTGTATGCTCATGTATACACGTTAATATATATATATACATACATACTTATATATGTATATGTATATATATATATATATATATATATATATATATATATATATACGTCCATATACATATATCGTTACTATTATGTTAAACTATCGTATGCCCAAATTTGGCCAAATACGTTTCTTTCAGTATTTAATTTTGCTTGCAATAGGCAGTTCTTTTGGTCAAACTATCATATCGCCGGCTGCTTCAGATGAACATTTTATTCTTTAAATTGTTAAGCATTTTTCAAAAGTGTAGTAAGCCTCACATACGACAATTTTGCAAAAATATTTCTGACTGAAACTACCATACATGCATTGAGTTACGATTTTATACACCCAACAACGTATTGTCTTTAAGCTGAAACTGTTGCTAATGTAAAAAGAAATGGAAAGGTGGAATTATTTTTTCGTTTTCAGAAATAATAAAGTTTTGGGCTTACAACACTTTTGTATAATAGCAACGATATATATGTATATACATATTTACATGCATGTATGAACACACACACACACACACATACATACACACACACGCACAAATACACGCATATTTCTTGCTCAATTGAAATGGAGCAATTTTAAATAGGTTCCCATCACTTATTATTACAAGAACATATGCATTATACATTAGAAGGGATTTCCAATGTGAGCAAATATGTTTATACGTCTTTACGGTCTGGGTTCAAATTTTGCCGTAGACAACTTTGCCTATCATCCTTGTGAGGTTGATAAATTAAGTACCAGTCAAATAATGGGGTGGATGCAATCAACTATCCCCTGCCACTCATATTCCTGGCATTCTGCCTATAGAAGAAAGGATTATTAACAATTATATATTTGAAGAGATTCGAAAGTTTTCACAACAATCTTTACCGGAATAGATTGCTTTCCTAAAGTTATCATGTAACTTCTCTTCAAGATTCAGGATAGACATTAGAAGCTAGAATGTTTAAGTAGATATTAAGTGTTGGGAGATATTGCTCCGAACTCAATTGTGCCCTATTATAGGTTTATTTGCACTCAAACTATGCAGAAGTAAACTGAATAAAACAAAGAGAGAATTCTAATTTATCGAAGGTGTTTGGTAGCTTAGTATCTGAAAATTGCTTTAAGATACAGAATGATCGCATATATGAATATATAGCACAGTAATATATATATATATATATATAAATCCATCATATTCAATGCATCTGGTACTTAGTGTAAACTCGCCCTTCTCTATTAAATATTTAAAATGCTGTTCCATTACAAATATCTACCGAAATTTATGGAGCCGTGCTACAGTGGTGCTTTTATGAGAAGCGAAAATGCTCATACTGCCAACTAATAGCATACCCCCATCACTTCCAGAATTGAAGAAAACAATCGTAAACAATAGCCTTATGCATACACACACACACACATATGTATATATACATACATATATATAACTATACGCATATCTGTATGTCTATATATACATATATATTGTATATATATATATATATATATATATATATATATATATATATATATATATATATACTATTTATATGTATATATAGACATACAGATATACGTATAGTTATATATATGTATGTATATATATGTGTATATTTTTCCTGATATATATATATGTATGTATATGTATATGTATATGTATATATATATATATATGTGTGTGTGTGTGTGTGTGTGTGTGTGTGTGTGTGTGTGTGTGTGTGTGTGTGTGTGTGCGCGTAATACAATTGTGTGGTTTATGGAGAACACCGTAAATTACTTATTAAGCCAATATACAGTGAAAATTTCTGAAACGGAGACACCAACAAAATTTTATGCCTGAGTGTGTGTCTTTGTATGTCTCTGCATTTGTTTTGTGTCTCTGTATGTGTGTTTCTCTATGGTTGTATATGTGTATAAATGCGTGATATCTGGTGAATATGCCCCCAAGTATAATTATGTTATTCAATTT
This sequence comes from Octopus bimaculoides, assembly GCF_046866305.1. Classification (NCBI taxonomy): domain Eukaryota; kingdom Metazoa; phylum Mollusca; class Cephalopoda; order Octopoda; family Octopodidae; genus Octopus; species Octopus bimaculoides. The sequence goes on from NC_142928.1 coordinate 29,533,155, forward strand.
TGTAATTTACCTACTTTCTTTTAAGTCCAAAAACCGAAACTAAAAAAAAAAAAAGACAAAGAAAGAATTAGAAATATTTTCCTCACGCAGCGCGAAAAGTTTTTCCAAAAAGTGTGACAAAATATTTTTAAAACATAACTCTTTATATTTTGTGTTAAAGTACTTAATTGTACTGAATATATATACGGCACTTTTCCACAAGATATTATCAACATTCTCTTCGACACCTCAACTAAAAGGACAGTAGAAAAGCGGGAAAAAAATTTAACAAAGAATACAAGCAGAAACACAGTGACAATGAAACTTAATCTCAGTAATAAGCGGCAAGACAGGACTTCAAACAAAATTCGATTTGTGAAAGGGAATGAATTATAATAAAAAAATATATATATAATAAAAATAAAGAAACATATAATTTTCAAGGAATAATCGATTTTCAATCCATCCATCAATAAATAGTGTTAAGTGTTACTTTGACAAAGGAATGAGTGACAAGAAGAGTGAGAGAAAAAAATTTAAATGTCCCTGTTCATAAATTGCAAACAAAACAAGAGAAGCGATAATAAAAATAAATAGATATCTGGCCAAATGTGTAAAATAGACGTTAAGTAAATATAATAAACTCATATGATAAATCGGTTCAATGTATTAAAAGAAAAAAACTCACAGAATACATATTTTAATGAGTAATTTAGGGATAGGAGCTACTTATATATATATATATATATATATATATATATATATATATATATGTGTGTGTGTGTGTGTGTGTGTGTGTGTGTGTATGCATGTTTATATGTATATATGTGTATATATATATATATATATATGTATATTGTGTATATATATATATATATATATACACGTACATACATTTATACATATATGCATATATATATATATATATATATACATATCTGTATATGTATGCATAACATATTTATATGTATATGTTTATATGTATCTTGAGCATAAATATTATACACATACACATATATGTATGTGTGTCTATAAATATTATACATATGTGTATAATATATATGTGTATATATATATATATATATATATATATATATATATATATATATATATATATAAATATATATATATATATATATATATATATATATATATATATATATATATATATATATATATATATATAAATATATATATATATATATATATATATATATATGTAAATATTATACATATATGCGTAAAAAAATATATATTATACATATATACATGCGTATAGAAACTCAATAAATATTCGACAAAGAGAGAGAGAGAAAGAAAGAGGGAGAGAGAGAGAGAGAGAGAGGGGAGACAGAATTACAGAGAAAGAGGCAGTGATACCGACACACATAGAAGAATTTTTTTTAAAAAAGTCATGCACTGTATAGAGCTATGTTTTTGTAGGAAGTTGTGCATGAAATGTGCATTCATCTAAGACTATACAAGACAATGGTGGAAACACACCTTCACAAAACAAAACAAAAAAAAACAACTTTAAATAAGAATCACTCACTATATACGATTATTACATAACTAAGCGAGGAAATAGGAAAGTTTCGATCAGTAGTGTGTCATAAGAGGTAATTGTCTCGTTTTGTTCATAATAATGACTAGAGACTGTATGAGATAGAAAACCAGTTTCCAATAAAATTGCACCATTTAGAGGCTTTAAAGCATTTATTTTCTGCTGAATTTCAGCGAAGTTAACATTGTATTAGATGCTTGTGTGTACGCTCTCAGATATATGCACATTCATATATGCATTTCTATATCTTTATATATATATATATATATATATATACATATTAACATGTATGTATGCATGTATGTATGTATGTGTGTTTGAATGTGAGAGTTTGCATGTGTATGCATCATAACGTATGCAATGGATATAAATAATTATCGTTAGTTATATTTATGTATTCCGCAGCCACTTGGCTGAAACACATAAATAAATAAATAAATAAATATGCAGGGATGAAATCATGTGTGTGTGTGTGTGTGTGTGTGTGTGTGTGTGTGTTCGACTGAGAGTAAGAGAGGTCTGTGTGCATGCGTGTGTTTGAGTGTGCGTACGCGCGCGTGTAAGTGTGTGTGCGTGCGTGAGTTTTTGCATGTGTGTTTGTATGTTTACACATTGTATGCACACGATTAAGTCACTCGCACATATTCTATGCACTCACATATATATATGAGTATCTACCCCACTGTGCCCCACCCGTAATATAAGTCTCTCTCTCTCTTCCTAGAAATATACCATACACACATTTTGAGTGTTGCTATTTTGTCGCGGAATTTACAGAAAATGTAGTGTTTTATGATTTTATGAAACTGAACCGAATGTATCTTATATTGGATGCGTCTTCTTCATTCATTGGATCTTAGTTGCTGTTGGCACTGTTTTTACTTTAGTGCCCCAGACTCCACTTATTTTCTGATTAAGATACTTGTACGTTGACAGATGCATGACAGTCTTCTGGTCGAGATTTTACTCAGAAGAGATCCAGTTATGGATCGGAGTATTTAGATATTTCTTCGTCCCAGTTTACTTCGATCTCTGTCTTAGTGTAGACCGACACTTGCCAGATTATTATAGCCAGATCATTTCCAACATTTCCATTTTCAAGTCGAAGCTTCGGCTTATTGTCTAATGGTCAGAACTTCCAGCATGATTGTATCCGAGGGCATACAAAGTGGTGCAAAAATAGATTTACATGTACCTTTTATTCCAACGCAAAAGGCACACAGTTAGTCTCTTAAAAATCGAAAATGTCCACCCTCAAAATTAACACATTCCTGGAGTTTATCAGTCACACTACGATACACTTTGCGTTACACAGTAATACACAGGTCCAGGTTGGTTTTGATTTACTGACAGGCCTCTGTATCGATCCCATGTAATTGAGGCAGACTGTGTAGGTTTCTTTGGAATACCTTTTGTTTCACAACATCCCATAAAATGATATTCATGGACCTGAAGTCTAATGAATGAGAAGACTAATCAATGCTATCATGTTGCCCAGTTTGTCTACTTGGGAACGCTGCATCGAGGAAATTTCGCTTATGAATTGCATAATGAAGTGGTTCCCCATCCTGTGGGAATAATATACTATCAAATTTGAGCATTGTTGGTTCCACCTCCATGCATTATATATCAAGGTGGTTTTCACCATTAACTGTCTTCTCAAAAAAGAAAGACCGAAAGACTCCTGAACCTGACAGACCAGCTCGCACAGTGAAACCCGGCTGATTCGTTTCCGTTGCTATTGTCTGTTGGGGGTTTTATTCTTACCAGTAAACACAGTTATACCTGTTGACATAATCTGACAACTTGAAATAGTTCTTGTCCTACCAAACAGTACTGTCAAAGAATTGCGTGTTTCTACGAATCTCTTTCAGCGTGAATTCTGAAAGCTGCATACGATGATCTAGGTCATCCACTGTTACGTATTGCAGGAGTTTGGATTGGTATAACTTGAAGTACAGTTGGTTCCATGAGATGACTGAGAGGCCTTCGTGAAATGCCCATCTCAGCCGCCGATCATTTGGTCGATATCATACGGCTATTTGCAGGTGTCAGTTTTACCTGTATTTCATTTTCCTTAGTGATAACATTCGTGGATGACCAGATATCGGAGTGTTCTTCACTGTAGTTGCTGTCACAAATTTGTCTCTTATCTTGTAAATTGATTATTGTTATGATGGGTTAATGTGAGAGGTTAACGTCCACTTTTGGTGTACCGTTTCTTCATTTCCCAAATTTCAGTGATATTTTAGGGCCCACTTTCTCTCGTTATATGACAAGTTGCCAGCCAGTATGCCTTACAGCTATGAAAAATAGAATAATAAAACTGTCTGTCTACTTTTGCATCACACTGTATTTTGAGTTTTTAAGGCCTGTGCCGCCATAAGTAAATTGCCACTTTTATCATTTTACTGATTTCATAATTTTACTTAACGCTAAATTTTGTTTCATTATATTTTACTGTAGTTGCTTTGTGGCTAGACAATGATCAGATGCAGCTAAATTCATTCTTTCTGTTTAGGATTTTACTCGAGCTTCTTGAGGCATTGTAAGCATTCCCTCTGGAATAATAATTCCCGCTTCTCAGATTTTGCAGCCTTTGGATATGGAATATTTTCCTCTCCGTTGCTTCCTTCGTATCTTCTAGAATTTCTTTCTGATTGTGCCTTTTCTTTGTAAAAACTTTTCTTTTGTTTTGCTTTTATTTTATTGTTTTTCTTTAACGTTATTAGGTTTTAATTTCTTGTAATTTGTAGTTTGCTTCGCATATAGAAACCATTTACTAGGGTATTGCCCTTTGTTAATAGTTTTAAGCTATGTATTCACAAGAGATTGCTTATAATTTGTCCGTAGCATTTATTGCAAATGTTAGTTTTGTTCAGCTAATTAGTTAACGAAGTGAAAACTAAGCAGAAACGTAAAAGAAATGTGAAGTTTCTCGGAAAGATCCCTCGTCCAATAGAAGTAGCGATGGTTTATGTTTACATTTATATTTCGGTTTCCATAAAATAGTAACAGTTGAATACTGGGATCCATGTACTGGGGGTCGCTGTAATCGACTGACCCCCACCCTACCCCCACAAAATTTCAGGCTTATTGCCTATAGTAGAAAGGGTTATTATTATTAGTGATGGCGGTGGTGGTGGTTGTGGTGGCAGTGACGGCGGCGGTGATAGAAGCAGCAGCAGCAGCAGCAGCAGCAGTAGTAGTAGTAGTAGTAGTAGTAGTAGTAGTAGTAGTAGTAGTAGTAGTAGTAGTAATAGTAGTAGTAAAAGCAGTTGTAGTTGTTTAAACACGAGACAGCCTCAAAATAAATGAGCCG
>NC_142928.1:29543019-29545519 GCF_046866305.1 Octopus bimaculoides
CCGCCTTTAAGTATTCACCTCACGAGATTAAGCATTATTAATGTTTGCATGGAAAGAAATAGATAGAAAAACAAAATGTCGCCTGTCTACATAGCTTCATAGTAGAAGCTAACTACATTATCTCTACCAAAGGTTAAAGGTGGCGCCACTGGGTAACGATACCATGATCCTTAGAGATTAAAGTATACTTAACTATTTAAATGTATGTACATACACAAATATACATACATATACATAGTTATATATATATATATATATATATATATATATATATATATATATATATATATGTACACACACATACACACACACACACACACACACAGATATATATATATATATATATATATATATATATATATATATATATGCTTGTGATCTTTGTAGAAATTTGGATTGTTTCAGTAGGAAGGAATATGTAAGTCTGGTTAAGTCGACCGAGGTTGAAGAGGCATAGTATTCGAAATATTATGGTGCCGACAGTCTGGCAGCGGTATAATTTTAACTTTGTAAAGGGAACGGCAAAAGCTCTCTAGGGAACTCTCACTTATCCTAAACTGTAATAAGGAATTCTTTGATTTAATATCGTCCTTATTTAATATCAAGTAGGCTTTCAAGGAGAAAGCGAATTCATACAAGCAGTGATAAACCTCACTCATTCTTTTGCGTTTTCCCTCACTGATACAAATAACTACACACGTGCATACATACACATGGTCTTTCCTCAAGAATCTCAACCTTTGATTTTTTTTTTCACACATGCTCTTCAGTCGCCGGTATCTAGTTCTCTTTGTGGTTCTTAGCAAATTTACGTTCTTTGGCTGAACCTATATTCGTATATCTAGTTCTATCAATGTAACTTATTCTCTCTCGCTTTCTCAATGGAGAAATTATAATTAGATATGGACTTTATAATTTATAGATAGGTAGATAGACAGACAGATAGATAGATAGATAGATAGATAGATAGATAGATAGATAGATAGATAGATAGATAGATAGATAGATAGATAGATAGATTGATAAATATCTATGCACACATTTACAACAGCACATACAGGCACCCCCTTATATATATATACGAAGATAGATCTAATAGGCTAAAAGAAACTATCAAAAACACAATTCATATAAAATATTGGTGAGGGTGTATAAGGTGTATTTATGTGCGTGTATATACACCCATATGTAATTAGATCCATACACACACATACGCACGTATATGCAGACACACATTGATATATATATATATGTGTGTGTGTGTGTGTGTGTGTGTGTGTGTGTGTGTATGTGTGTGTAAACCCACATTTCTCGATGCTTTTTGTTTATGTTTTTTTTTAGATAGGAAAATAGCATTTGCTAACTCCTCATTAGTAATCAGTTAATTTTCTTTTCCACCTACAGCATAGATGCTTATAGCCATTCATATTATACCATCATTCACACAGATCTAATGTTGTTTTTCTTATTCACACAACATGGAAAGCATAAAAAATTTGAATAAATTAATTAATAGAAGAAACACTACTGGAGGTAATGTAGAATTGTAATAAATAATTTTGACGATAAATTTTACTGTAATCTAATTTGAGTTTTTTGTGAAGGTTACTTTTAAACAGCTTGATATTTAAGAGCGATTTGATAAGCTAGACACTTTGGTTAATGCACAAACATTTCTCTATGTTTTGCATGTATATATATACATAGATGCATCTGTATATATATATATATATATATATATATATATATATATCTTGTGTGGTGCATAATTATTGCGGCTTTTTATCAAATTTTATTCAACAAAGGCAATAACAATGTTTAACAAAAACATCTTTAAATGACGGTCTGCTTGTCTGCCAAACAAATGGGAAGCAGTAATTGAAGTAGATGGTGAATATGCTCCGGAATAATCATTTAAAGATGTTTCTGTTAAGTGTTGTTATTGTTTATATTTAATAACATTTGTTGAAAAAAAAAAAAAGCCTCAATAATTATGCACCTACCCAATATATATATTCTTCTTTTACTTGTTTCAGTTATTTGACTGTGGCCATGTTGGAGCACCGTCTTTATATATATATATATATATATACATACATACATACGTATGTATACTTATATATACATATATATATATTTTTAGTCGTTTGATATTTTAATTTATCTTAGTTTGTTAATTTTTTGATAACTTGACACGCTTTAGAAGTTTTGTAGATTTTTAGTCGTTTATATTTACCTTTTTGATAAGCTGTTCTGTATTTGTATTTTATTCGCATATATATGTTAACCCTCTGTGTTTTTATGTATACGTATATTTTTATATACTCTTTTACCTGTTTCAGTCTTTTGACTGTGGCCATGCTGGAGCACCGCCTTTAGTCTAGCAAATCGACCCAGGACTTATTCTTTGGAAGCCTAGTACTTACTCTATCGGTCTCCTTTGCCGAACCGCTAAGTTACGGGGACATAAACACACCAGCATCGGTTGTTAAGCGATCTT
>NC_142928.1:29550519-29575519 GCF_046866305.1 Octopus bimaculoides
TATGTATAGCAGCTTGTACTTCGTGATCCACACCACAGTTCCCTAAAGGAATGTGTGTGTGTGTGTGTGTGTGTGTGTGTGTGTGTGTGTGTGTATGCGTGTGCGTGCATGTGTGTCTATATACACGCGTACACGTAGGAGCTCTTCCCAGTTCCGTCTATCAAGTCTCATTCAAATGGTATTATGATATTGCTGAATCCGTGAAACCAGAAAGTAAAAGGGAAGCTTTTAATTTTAAAATTATTACTATTATTATTATTATTATTAATAATAATAATAATAATAATAATAATAATAATAATGACAAGAATAAGAACTTAAGCGTTCACACAGTATATATATGAATATATGCCATTTTACACAACGGATACATCATTATCAGATACTTTTATCGGATATGACTATTTATAAAATTATCCGATAACTGCAGTCGAGATTCTATTAAAAACATACTCGATGTAATGATATCTCCTCTGAGTATTCTATCACGTATCGCATAAAGAATAGATCTAATGCAACGAACATATATAACAAGTGAGATATGTCTGAATCAGTTCACACGTTTCGGCTGAAATTCACAGGAAATAATGGTGATTATTATTATTATTATTATTATTATTATTATTATTATTATTATTATTATTATTATTATTATTATTGAGTGGTACATTTCCATTGTAGTCATTACGTTTTCTATATTTTTTTGACACTCGGTTCATAAATAGTATAAAGGTAATCATTATCCGAAAATCTATTTCAGCTGTCATCGAAGAGCGTGTATATATGTATGTATTAAATGTGTATGTGTATATATGTATATGTGTGTGTGTGTGAGAGAGATAGAGAGATAGAGAGAGTGTGTGTGTTTATATATGTATATATATATATATATATATATATATATATATATATATATATAGAGAGAGAGAGAGAGAGAGAGAGAGAGAGAGAGAGAGAGAGAGCGAGAGAGAGAGAGAGAGAGAGAGAGAGAGAGAGAGAGAGAGAGAGAGAGAGTTATTAATATTTCTAAGTCTCTCTAAAGGAGACTACGGCAGCGGTACTGGAAATTAATAGTTATCGCCAAGCCAACATGGCAGTCCCAAAATTAGGACGAAAGCTGCCGTGAATTAGCTTCAAGAAGCCATCGTCTCTAGCTAGCTATGTGACACACGAAACCTGTGTCCTTTATATATATATATATTTATTTATTTATGTGTTTCAGCCAAGTGGCTGCGGTCATGCTGGTGCACCACCGTGATTTTCACGTTCCTTGCATGGCTCTTCTCCCCCACCTGACATGGTCCAATCAAGAGTTTTGATGGCACAACTGGTGTATAAGAGAATTTGACACAGCTGCCCTAAACTGCGTCTCATTACGAGCCATTGGTTCGTCTGGTATCGTGGAGAGGAAAGTGTCAAGTTTTGTCTTGAAGACCTCCGCATCCATGTCTTGCATGTCTCTCAAATGTTTTGGCAGGGCATTGAAGAGCCGAGGTCCTCTGAAACCGAGGCTGCTGCAGTATCTCGTTCTTATGTGAGATGCAGTGGACGGTACCTTTGGCACCATGCTGTGGCGACCCGTGCGGGCGTTCCTGTAGTACTTGATGCCAAAGTTTGGCACCAGTCCTTCCAGTATTTTCCATATGTATATTATTACATATCTCTCCCGCCTGCGCTCCAGGGAGTAGAGACCTAGTGCCTTCAGTCGCTCCCTGTAGTTCATCTGTTGGACTGTGGCGATCTTTTTTGTATAGTGCCGCTGAATTGCCTCGAGTTCTGCTGTCCGCTTAACACTGTGTGGTGACCACAACTGAGAGCAATAGTCTAGGCGGCTCAGAACAAATGTCTTCCATAGAATCAACATGACTTTTTGATCCCTTGTACGGAAAGTCCTCAGTATCCACCCTGCCAGTTGTCTGCACTTTGCTGTCAACTTGACAATGTGCATGTGAAATGATGCATCACTACACATGTTGATGCCCAGATCTCTTACTGTTTGTGGTTCTGGGATTGCAGTACCTCCAGGCCCTGTGTAAGCCAGTTGGGAGGTACTTGTGGTCTTGTAGCGCAGTACTTGAAATTTTTTTTTTTTTCGCATTGAACTGCATATTATTTTGCTCTGCCCACTCATATATTGCATTTAGGTCATTCTGCAGGCTTACAATATCATCAGGATTCTTTATTGCCTGAGATATCTTTGTGTCATCAGCATAGCTAGTGACAGTGGCTCTCCGAGTGACCGTGGGCATGTCCAGAAGTGCCACTATGAACAGTAGTGGCCCCAGAACAGTTCCCTGTGGAACACCGCTCAATATTTGTGTTTCCCTAGATAGTTCTCCATTGGCTGCAACTGTCTGACTTCTACCATTCAGGAAGTCATGCAGCCACTCTCCTAATTTACCAGCTATGCCAAGGTTTCGCAGCTTGTGACATATCAAGCCATGATCAACTTTGTCAAAGGCTTTTGCAAAGTCGAGATATATCACATATATATATATATATATGTATGTATGTATATATACATATAAAGAAAAACGACAAAAATCAACAAAAAAACAACATGTGTGTATTTATATATATGTGTCTATATATATATATATATGTGTGTGTGTGTGTGTGTGTGTGCGTGTGTGCGTGTGTGTGTGTGTGTGTGTGTGTGTGTGTGTGTGTGTGTGTGTGTATACACACACATTTAAATATATATGGATTTGTGTGTGTATATATATATATATATATATATATATATATATATATATATATATATACACGTATTTATACTTATATATGGATATATATACATACATACATGTATATATGTTTATATGAATATTAAAATAGGCATATGTATTCAAGTGTATGCTTGCAACGAGTCCTGTGTAAGACTGGCCTTACTTTTTAAGCTAATGAAAATCTGATTTATCTTCCGTATTCAGAAAATTATAACCGTTGTTCTATCGAACTTTCATGTTTGTTATAGTTGGCAGCACTTTCGATTTTTATTTTAATAGAAATTACAATAACCTAGTTTTAGTTTCCAACTCGAAACTTTAACTGAAGCAAAACAGAAGAGAAAAGCGAAAATTGTATCCCTCGACTAGGTTTTTAAGAGTAAACACAAGTTATTATGGGAAGAATATACGTTCGTTTCTACTAGCAGCGGCGGTTGATAAAAGTACTGTGAGAAATGTGCAGTATATTCATTTAGAAGAGTTTAAGATATATGACCTGTCTATATTCCTGCATTTATATCGTCATTTTTATCGTTTATTATTATTTTTCTCCGAATTTCTTGGAATATAAGTTCGTAAGTTAAACTAGAATGTACGAGTAAGATTACAACATTTCACCCTGAACGCGACGCCATTGCGTCGCAGCGTTAAATTCTCAGCTATTACTGGAAATTGTTCAAATGTTGACTGTGCGAGAGCAAAGTAAAATGAAGTATTTTGCTCAAGAACCCTACGCATTGCCCTTTTCTATAACGGAAACAGCGATCTTATGTTTGTCAGTGCAGCGTCCTAGCCACTAGGTAACATGCCATCAAAATGTATGTTTATGAACTAAAGAAAACACATATATATGTCATATGATGAGATACTCATTTCATACCTAACTTCTCGTGACCGATAGTCTTCTATTGCTGCTTTGATTATGTCTGAATTTATGCGCCTTTTCACAAGAGAGATAGTTTTAATATACGACTTACTGCTAGGTAAGATCACGCATGTTTCCTTTATACCGTATGTCAGAAGTTGGCAGTTTTCACTTATTTTTTCATTGAATACACTTAATGCCGAGGTGCTTAATATAATTTTCTTTATTTGTATGAACATTTGTCGAGTAATTGTAGTATAAAATACCCGGTAAAGTCTGATTATGATGTTCCTCATGATATTTATGCAATTCCTTACCGAGTGCACTATTTGACTTGTTAATGAATAGGAGAGAGAGATAGACCCTTATAAAAGATGGGATAAATGAGAATTTCTGATAGTCAAACCGCTGTAAGATACATACCAGATCTGTGAGTTGAACAAGATACAATCGTTTAAATATCGACATCTTAGTGGTAGTATGGTACAGTAAACAGAGACACAACAACTAAGACAACTGACCTAGAAAAATTGCTAGAAAACAGGAAGCAATGAACAATGTCTGGTTGTACGAAGAGAAGTTAGACGTAACAAGGGGAATTAAAGATAAATGGTTTGCCAAAGTTCTGCAACGAGAGGACAAGAGGTGTAAGGTGATGTCTTTTGTAAGGATGAGTGTTGGTGCAAATCAAGATGTTATTGGGGAAATGTGCATACAAAGTTAAAGTAACGCACGAACTATCAGTGATTCCGAGATGAACGAAGAATGAAAAGGCTGCTAGGGGAGAGAAGTGAGTGTGGAGGATATGTCGAAGCGAGAGGGGTTAACCTAAGCGCACCTGACAGAGGGACCAACGATTCAAGCTGATATGTATATGATGATAACTATAGAAGTTAGCGAAAGCGATCTACTTTTATGTGTGGTGCGTAAAATCCCAACATATCTGGTATTTTAGGATATGTAGAAGTCAACAGTATAATCAGTCAGGTAGAACAGAGATGTGTCATATAGAATGACAAGCGTAACAATATTATCGTCGATTATTACGTAGCTGAAATTCAACCGAGGTTGACTTTGCCTTGCATCTTTTAGGGGGTTGATAAAGCAAGTACCGGTCAAGTACAGGGGCTGATGTAATCGACTTTTCCATTCCCTCAAAATCTGTTAAACCTTTGCCAAAATTTGAATCCATTATTTTCAATTAACACGAAAAACAATTCTGTAGAAAAACTACAGAGGCGTCAAACTGATCTATTGTAGTAGTAGAGTTAATAAGGAAATTAATATACTTAGATGAGTTGCAATTCAGTATAGTGCTATGATGTGATACCGATCTTCTATACCTAGCATTCGCTGAATTTGAGAAGGGTTTGTCTGAGTAACAACCTCCCTAGTCGAATTGGTCACAAAGAAAACTATGTTCAGATAATTGTTATATGAGAAACATCAAAAGTGTTTGCAATAATTTCAACGAGAAACCCGGCGCGTAGTTAGATCTCACTAATTCTTGCTTCCCACCTTACTACTAGACCATTGAATAACAGAAACAATACTGAGAGAAAGTAGCAGATAATAAGTGACCTCAGTAGCAATCTGGCACTTTGAAAGGATGAAAGATGAAAGCAATGCACACTTCTGCATTGTTTGAACCAAACAGTGCAAGAAAACAATAATACTTTTGCCATCGCCAACAGAAAACTTTGACATTACAACATTACGTTGGAAAGAAAATCTATCAATTCTGGTTTTCTTTTCTTAGAGACAGCTATCATTTATCCATTTATTTCTAGAGTTCATTTGAATTGTGTAGAGATGTGTAACATTTTGAAGGTTTGATGGATAGTAAAATAGAATCTAAGAATGATGTTGAAATTGTTAAAGATATCATCACTAGGTACAGTGATTTGGAGCTCTTTGTAAGTAATGATAAGTAGCAATACTAATTCACCTGACTAATTATTTTAGTCTGAGAACACATTTTTCTAAAAAGAACACCACGTTGTATTAATATCTGAGATATTTAGATTTACTATAATATATTCTACGATCAATATACCCGAATGTAATTGATACAGTGGCATTTGCTACGTGCAAAGATTGCCATAGACGCTTTCATTATTTAACTCTAATTTGGTTCTAATCAAGCAGTCCTATTAACATAAGACATGTCCAATCATAATTTTCCATATCTTCTTTCATTTCTTTTCGTTTTTTTTTTTTTTGTTTTACCTAGCTTCAGTGTATCTACGATCGCATAATCCATTGTGTTCTATTATCAAGACAACAGGAAATAATTGAGGAAGTATTGGGTGATATTTCTAAAAGTTTTATTGACCATGCAGAATAGGGGTATCAACAATTTTTTGCTTATGGACCCCTTTGATTCCTGTTTTACTCCGATTGACCCTCCTAGCTGCTCAATGTTTAAAAACATCCTATTTTTATAATAAAATATTATTAAGAATTGTATAAAATATTAAAATATTTTGTGTATTGTACAAGTATTACCAATTCATTACATATAAACTTTAACGACAAAATCTTATAAGGACCCACAACGGTCACATAGACCCCGGTTGAGAACTACAGATATAGAGGGTCCCTTGTTAGCATAGCTGTTTCGGTAGATTTCTAAACACTATAAGAACCATAAGACTCAAAACTATGTTCAATCTGTTGCACCATAAATTGTCTTGAAAAGGACAGATATCGGACTTAAAACGACTATTAAGACGACTATATGCATCTTTCTAAATGTGCTTGCTCAATGAAGCTTATTTTACTTTAGGTGCTAAAGAACTTTCCTACTTCTCAACACGAAATAGAAGCACTTCTAAGTATGAACTATATAAGAAATCGATAGATTAGTAAAGATAAATTCACGTTCTCTTCTTTTATTATGTATATTTATTCATATATTTTTTGCGGAGACACATCGTTTTCTCTTTTTATACTTTTCTATCTTTTCTTATTAAAAATATGACTATTTTTTCGACATGTTTCCCAATATGATTTTCAAAAGATCAGAACATTATTTTTTCCCGTGTGCAAGTTCAAACGAAAGATTGCATCCACCAAAATAAATATCATATAAAAAATAATACTAAATCTAATAAAATAAATAATTTTTCGAATTACACAGTCTATAATTCCAACGTTCTTGTGAAAGTTAAGAAAAAATGATAAATAGAATGAAATATGGGGTATACTTTTTTCAAAGAAGGAATTTGCACATAGAAAAACGCAAACAAATACATTTTAATAAAATACAAAATATATGTACACATACATATATACACACACACAGCTATGTTTATGTATATATATGCAAGTGTGTGTATGTGTATGTGTGTGCGTGTGGGTGTGTGCGTGGCCGCTACTATCAACATAAGGATGGATAATTTTTAATAAACATTATGTATTCAAGTGGTGATAGAAATTACATGGAAAGCTAAATATAAATATATATACTCACAGACTCACAAATACACACGCACGTATATGTGAGTGTGTACGTGTGCGCGTGCGTGCGTGCGTGCCCTATATGCATACATATATTTGTATATATTCAAGCTATGCATGTACATATGTATGTATGCTTATGTATGTATGTATGTATCTATGTATCTATGTATCTGTGCATGTGTATATATATATATATATATTCATAAGAGTGTCCATTGTCTTTATATATGCATATACTGACGTATTGCCACATATATTTATCCAGATGTATCCATCTACTATCTATCTGCCTCTGTATATATATATATATTTATTTATTTATTTATTTATGTGTTTCAGCCAAGTGGCTGCGGTCATGCTGGTGCACCACCGTGATTTTCACGTTCCTCGCATGGCTCTTCTCCCCCACCTAACATGGTCCAATCAAGAGTTTTGATGGCACATCTGGAGTATAAGAGAATTTGATATAGCTGCCCTAAACTGCGTCTCATTACGAGCCATTGGTTCGTCTGGTACCGTGGAGAGGAAAGTGTCAAGTTTTGTCTTGAAGACCTCCGTATCCATGTCTTGCATGTCTCTCAAATGTTTTGGCAGGGCATTGAAGAGCTGAGGTCCTCTGAAACCGAGGCTGCTGCAGTATCTCGTTCTTATGTGAGATGCAGTGGACGGTACCTTTGGCACCATGCAGTGGCGACCCGTGCGGGCGTTCCTGTAGTACTTGATGCCAAAGTTTGGCACCAGTCCTTCCAGTATTTTCCATATGTATATTATTACATATCTCTCCCGCCTGCGCTCCAGGGAGTAGAGACCTAGTGCCTTCAGTCGCTCCCTGTAGTTCATCTGTTGGACTGTGGCGATCTTTTTTGTATAGTGCCGCTGAATTGCCTCGAGTTCTGCTGTCCGCTTAACACTGTGTGGTGACCACAACTGAGAGCAATAGTCTAGGCGGCTCAGAACAAATGTCTTCCACAGAGTCAACATTACTTTTTGATCCCTTGTACGGAATGTCCTCAGTATCCACCCTGCCAGTTGTCTGCACTTTGCTGTCAACTTGACAATGTGCATGTGAAATGATGCATCACTACACATGTTGATGCCCAGATCTCTTACTGTTTGTGGTTCTGGGATTGCAGTACCTCCAGGCCCTGTGTATGCCAGTTGGGAGGTGCTTGTGGTCTTGTAGCGCAGTACTTGAATTTTTTTTTTTTTTTTCGCATTGAACTGCATATTATTTTGCTCTGCCCACTCATATATTGCATTTAGGTCATTCTGCAGGCTTACAATATCATCAGGATTCTTTATTGCCTGAGATATCTTTGTGTCATCAGCATAGCTAGTGACAGTGGCTCTCCGAGTGACCGTGGGCATGTCCAGAAGGGCCACTATGAACAGTAGTGGCCCCAGAACAGTTCCTTGTGGAACACCGCTCAATATTTGTGTTTCCCTAGATAGTTCTCCATTGGCTGCAACTGTCTGACTTCTACCATTCAGGAAGTCATGCAGCCACTCTCCTAATTTACCAGCTATGCCAAGGTTTCGCAGCTTGTGACACATCAAGCCATGATCAACTTTGTCAAAGGCTTTTGCAAAGTCGAGATATATCACATCAACATTTGAATGGTCAAGTAGCTGCTTCAGGACCCAGTCATAATGCTGCGAGAGCTGCGTGAGGCAGCTTCTACCTGGACGGAAACCATGCTGGGTCTCATTCAGCAAGTCATTTTCTTCTAGGAATGCAATCAATCTCCTTCTGACAATTCGTTCCATGACTTTGCTAATATGTGAAGTCAGAGAGATGGGCCTGTAGTTCCCAGCCTCTGCTCTGCTTCCACCTTTATGGATAGGACATATGGTGCCTTCCTTCAGCTTTTTGGGAAGTTTACCATTTGCAAGGAAACTCTGGAAGAGTATCCGGAGTGGTCCTGCTAGTTCTTGTTTACACGACTTTAAGAGGACAGCTGGGAAACCATCGGGGTCAGTTGCCGAATTTGAGCTCATTTCATTTATGGCAGCTATCACATCTTCCTCTTCAATGTCGATGTAGGTAATGGATGCAGTCTTTTTCTGCTGAGTGCTATTGTCAAAGAAATCAGCTGGGTTCTTTATCTGCATGTGACTCAGAGGAGAAGTGAAGACACTCTTGAATTGTGTACTGAGCACTTCACTTATCCATGTGGGATCTGCAGTCAGTGAGCCATTAGGCAGGAATAGGGGTCCTATCTTATACTGTACCGTAGCAGTCTCCTTTGCAAATCTATAGAAAGCCTTGGGGTTTGTTTTTATGCTT
Organism: Octopus bimaculoides; assembly: GCF_046866305.1. Lineage (NCBI taxonomy): Eukaryota > Metazoa > Mollusca > Cephalopoda > Octopoda > Octopodidae > Octopus > Octopus bimaculoides. The sequence goes on from NC_142928.1 coordinate 29,559,866, forward strand.
TCTACTGCTCTCTTCTCCTTCTCTGCTCTCTCCTTTTCATGGGAGAGTTTAATTTTGTTTTCTATTTCTAATAGTGTTAGTTTTAATTTAGCCCTTTTCCTATCCTCCAGTTCTCTATTTAACTGGTTTGAGACCTTTGTTCTGTGTCTCATAAGGATTTTCCTGTCTCTAGGAATTCTATTGGCATGTTTGCTGGTCTTTCTATATGGCACGTGTTTGGTGCATATGTCTTGTATGGGTGACATAAAATGACTTAGTTTGAGGTCATTGTCTTGTATAGAAAGGCTGTCTTGCCAGTTTTGATTTCGAATCTCTCTGCGAATTGACTTCCAGTCCGCCCTGTGGAAATTCAGGTTGGATATTGCTTGAGTCCTCATATATATATATATATATATATATATATATATATATATATATATATACACACAAACACACACACAAACCATATATATACATATATGGATAGATGTATGTATATGCCTGTGCGTGCGCACGTGCGTGTGTCTTTGACTGTGTTTGTCCCCAACAAATGCTCGATAACCGGTGTCAATTTGTCTACGGCCCCTTATCTTAGTGGTTCGGCAAAAAATAAACTGATAGAATATTTAGACTGAGGGGCAGAATTAGTCAAATATTAGCCATGCAAAGCAGGTAGTCAGGCCAGCTTAATGTCACATGAGGCAATAGAGATTACATACCGAGAGAGAGAGAGAGAGAGAGAGAGAGAGAGGGAGGGAGAGAGAAAGAGAGAGAGAGAGAGAGAGAGAGAGAGAGAGAGAGAGAGAGAGAGAGAGAGAGCAAAGAATACGTGAGTAAGTGAGGAAAGATGGATAGAAAAATGATATCGACGAACAATATGTTGAGCAGATTTAATGAGGTTGTGTTGTGAAATAGCGAAGACGCAGAGAATATGTTAAAGACAGATTAGTTTATTTTATTAAATTACACAGAGTAAGAATTTGAAGAAGTAACGTAATATGTATGTCTGCGAACAATAAAAAAGAGTAATGTAGTAAGATTAAACATTAATTGCCACCATATTCAACTTGGAATACACCATAGTAATGAAAATTCTTGACTTTGACATTTAGAATGAATACTACGATTATCGTTAGAAGTTGATATTCAGAATGAAATATTGTGGTCCAGAACGTTAACAAAGAGTCGAAGGATAAACAGTAGCGTGGTAGCAATAAAAAGAATAGAAATAGCTGAAAGAAACAAACTGAAATACGTAAAGAAAATTGAGCAAATCTGAATGCAGGATTATTAAGAATTAGACAAAGGAACCAAAAATATACACTTCCATTTTTGGTAAATACTGCAGTAGTGAATATATATATTAAGTGTAAATAATTACATTTAATATTCGTGCTTATGTATGCTATCAATCGTTTTGTATATACATGGCTGTTTGTGTTAAATATATATACAATCACAGCCATTTTATTTCATATATAACTTTATACCATATCTTTTATCTTAGGTTGTGCCCTAAAATCTTTCAGTCATTAGAGTGCGCCATTTTAGGGCACAGCCTTAAATTTTTAGTCGAATGAATCGACGCCATTACTTATTTTGTAAGCGTGGTATATATGTTCTATCGGTCTCCTTTGCCGAAACACTAAATTACCAAGCGGCAGAGGGGTGACAGACACAGTAATAAAGACACACACGTGTATATATATATATATATATATATATATATATATATATATATATATATATATATATATAGGTGAGAAAGTTGGTATGTGAAAGCACGTGGTTGGATGTATAAAAGATAATAAGAGTGAAAAAACTACAGAAGGCTTGTGTTACAAGGTTAAAGTATATATTTAAATTATGTCAGAAAAATGTAAGAAAAATGTTATAAAAATGTTATAAAATCTTTTTGGTATATAAACATTGTATTTTGAGAAATGACCGGTTTCGTGTTGTCTTTTCAAATTTCTCTACTTCATTGTGTCGTGTTCGTTCCAGACTGGAACGAACACAACTGGAACGAACACGACACAATGAAGTAGAGAAATTTGAAAAGACAACACGAAACCGGTTATTTCTCAAAATACAATGTTTATATACCAAAAAGATTTTATAACATTTTTATAACATTTTTCTTACATTTTTCTGACATAATTTAAATATATACTTTAACCATGTAACACAAGCCTTCTGTAGTTTTTTCACTCTTATTATCTTTTATATATATATATATATATATATATATATATATATATATATATATATATATATATATATATATATATGATCTTTCCTTCTTGGCCTGACTGCTGCTCGTACAACACCTTATTTTCCTGTCTCCTGACTTTCATTTATGTGTGTACCTCAAGGCTTTCACTCCACCCACAAGCTCAACTTAAGTTGTCCTTATTAGTCGAAAGACACCTGTTGTTATTCTCTTGTTTGTATTTGTAATCAAGTAACAGTTTCTCCGTTTTCTCGTTTTGTTTTTGTTTTTGTTTTTTGTCCGTGTTGTCGCACACATTCAGTTGCTTTCTTCCAAAAATGTTATCGTCTTAGCTTAGATTTTTGGAGCCAACCAATTTTGAACAGTCTCAAGTGCAACAGGCTGAAACTGTAACGATAATTAAAAACTTAACTGATGAATAGAAGGCCACGAATGATCCGTCCTGGTTATTCCTGCCCGTCTTTGTATCCTCTATCTAATCAGTATGTTTTTATCATCGTCGTCCGTTACGTTCTTATTCTGTTTTTTAATTTTTTCTGATTTATCGATTTACAAGGCTTCGTCGGTCAGAGGATATTGTATAAATCCCTCGTCCAAGATGCTACGCAATGGGACTGAACTCGGAACCATGTGGTTGGGAAGCAAGCATCTTACAGCTACACCTGCGCCTATCATAATTTTTTAAATAATTGCCCTTAATTCTTCAATTTTATATTTGATCTCATTTTTGTGTTCCATTGATTCGTTTTGTTTGTTTCATTAATGTCTACCGAGGAGATGTTTGACATAAACACGTACTAAAATTTCACTGACAAACCAAGGATTTTAAATCTATTTTTCGATACTAGAGTTTGTTATTTTTGTTTTCTTTTGTCTCTCTGTGTTTAAGTGTGTGGTGTATGAAATGGTGTACGTTGTGATGGACGGAAAAATGTGGTTGTCGTGGTGATATGCAACACGTTTGTAAGGGTAGCGTACTATGAAGTTCGAGAAATTTAAATGTTCTCAATGCTGTATCAGAAAAGGTTTAGACTAAATCCATAACTAAAGTGATTAATGCAAAGTTTACTCTACACAATCATACACATACACACTCACACAGACACACACACAAACACACACACGTAAATAGACGGACACACACAAACACACACACGTAAATAGAGAGAGAACGAGGGAAAAAGAAAGAATGAGAGTGAGAAAGAAAGAGAAAGATGGAGAAAAATTGAAAGTGAGTAAGTGAGAGAGAGTGAGAGAGAAAGAAAGGAAGAAAGAAAGAGAAAAATTTGGATATTTTTTAAAACTATCCACGTGAATATTTCTATGTGTCTCTGTAAGTATGTATGATGTGATATAATTTTTCACTTTAAAAGAACTAATAATTTGTGTGTGACGAGCGTTAAAAAAACCACATTAGTTCAAGAGGCGAATACCGAGCAGATTTCTCATACATGCTAGAAGAGATCAACTCGTGGAGATGTATTTATGCAATTCGGTTACAGAAACGTCTCTTTGAAACTTGCATAAAAAATATACATACGTATTACTAGTCATTGGCTTGTGAAGGCACATAGCTCAGTGTTTAAAGCATCGGGCTCACAATCATGAGGTGGTGAGTTCAATTCCCAGATCAGGGTGTGTGTTGTGTTCTTGAGCAAGACTCTTTATTTCACGTTGCTTTAGTTCATTCAGTTGTATAAATGAATTGCGACGTCACTGGTGCCAAGTTACATCGGCGTTTTCTTTTCCTTCAGTGACTTGGAGAGTGGCGGCTGGTATGCGTGGGCGACTGCTGGTCTTCTATAAACAAGCTTGCCCAGACTTGTTCCTCGGAGAGTAACTTTCTAGGTGCAATCTCATGGACATTCATGACCGAAAGGGATCTTTACCTTTTTACCATAGTCATTCGCTTAAAGATATAAAACACACACGCATGTATATATTATGCACGCTTTCTATTGGCGCTTTCAGATTCCCATAAATTTCCAGAGTAGATTAATAGATCATATACCCATATGTGTGTTAATCCACACACACACACACACACACACACACACACACACACACACACACACACACACACACACACATATATATATATATATATATATATATATATATATATATGGGAGAATTTACGAAAAAAACAACAGACAAAGACAGGTGATGTAAACAACAAATGGATGTATTAGTTTAACTCTCGGGAATAGAGAAAGTCTTTGACGTTTCGAGCCTACGCTCTTCAACTGAAAGGAACACAGAACGAAACAAGGAGAAAAAATATAAATGTAGTGGTCAGCGATCTGTATGCATGTATGTGTATATATGTATATTTTAAGCAGTTATCGTGCGGCATAGGCGTCACAGTTTAATGAACGCAGCAATACAGTTGACACTGATAGCGCTTATTCCTCGTGGAATTTTACCCTATGAGAGACACTGCTATAAGAATCAGCAATAATCAGGTGATGAAAAACATCTGCGAAATACCTGCAATTTTAGATCACCGTATTATGAAGCAGCTCAATAATCTGTTTTCAATACATCATAACACACCACTAATTGGTGACTGCATTACCAATTTTGAACCTAAACCCATTAACTTCTGTGGCTTACCAAAAGTACAAAAGTCAAATGGAATACAAAAATAGTAAAGGAGCATTGCAGTAAATAGATAAAATTATTATTGCCAAAGGCTACGAGACTTAGGCACGTTAAAGCTGGTGAGAGTTTGTCCTGTCCATCGCCAAACAATTTGGTTGAAATCATTTGGAAGCCACTATTTACCCTCATGCTGAGTTTTATTCGGGATGGCATTGGTTTCTTGTTTCATGTAGTCGAAACAACAGAACTGAATTCCTTGTTGGTGTAGTAAGGTTCTACACAAATATTCCATGCGATTTGGGAATAAAGACAATTAAATTTTGGAGCGGAAACTTAGGGAACCTCTTCAATTCTGAATTTTCAATTCTTATATGGTGACTGGCTTTGCGCTATACACAGTTCTGTTAGGAGCCTTTAAAGAAATAAATCTGACGAAATAAAGCCATGTTATCTGGCTGGCCGTTCCATAGCTCTGCTCCGTCTTAACTAATGACTTTCCAATGTAATATCAAGCCCATCTCATACAATGCGACTGTAATGTGTTGAGGTATCATTTTAAGAACAATATCACAGAACGAGGCATTTATTATTACCGTGTGATGCCAACAGACAATTGCACACCAGATTCTTACACGAGGGAGATGAAGATTTCTGTTTAGTTCTATACGAGTATTTACGGAAGATTCATTCAACTTGACTGATAGTGTGTTTGAAGAGGTTTGACGTTTGAGAAGTTTGTTTTAATAGCTGTAAAAATCTGTTGCCCCTTTTCACATGTAGTAACTTTAACGGGTTGTCCTAATTTATCATTATTTAAGGGTTTTCCAATGCTGTTAAATTTTGTCTCGTCTACATCGAGGCGCATGACGCTCACAAGCCTCTGTTGATTACGTCCAGCGTGTATATATCAGCCCACAAGCCTCTGTTGATTACGTCCAGCGTGTATATATCAGCCCACAAGCCTCTGTTGATTACGTCCAACGTGTATATATCAGCCGTTTAGTTGCAAGACAAATAGTTGTCATAATCTAAAATGAAATATTTCACTGATTAGAGTCTTAAGAATCTACGCGATATACAGTATTAATAAGATATTAAATGAAATACTATTTGATCCAAAAAGGTTGTATTTATCGCTACTTTAACGTGACTGTTCTCTAAGAAACGACAATACTACAATTTTAAGCCTAGGAAGATATCTCCTCCAGCATGTTTATTCACTTTCGCACCCGATATTTATTGCAAGCGGGAGATAAATCTTGCCACTCTAGCTCCGACCACGTGATTTCGATTTTATTGAATCATTTCGGAGGCGAGCGCTCGTTTGCCAGGAATGACAGTAGTCGAAATTCGCTTGCAAAAATGTAGAAAATATAGTGTCATACAATCACTGATTTGGTAACTAGGAAGCTAGTCCGTTAGAAAATGTCTATTCGCCAGGCATGACAATAGTCTAACACAGACCAAATAAGTGATATCTATTAAAAAATTGTGTCTTACTTGTCGGTCCCCTAGTGTATGTATTTGTGTACATATACATATATTTATGCGTGTGTGTGTGTGTGCGCGCGCGCGCGTGTGTTTTGGGCTGGGCAGCGTCTGTGTGTATATGTACATACATACAGACCTCTCTCTTTTTCTATTCACCTATTTCTCTCTCTCTCTCTCTCTCTATATATATATATATATATATATATATATATATATATATACATACATACATACATACACACACACATACATACACACACACACACACACACACACATATATATATATATATATATATATATATATATATATATACAGAGAGAGAGAGAGAGAGTGAGTGAGTGAGTGAGTGAGTGAGAAAGAAAGATAGTAAAAGATAAAGGATGTATATATGTATGCATGTATGTTTGCGCTCCCACGTTGAATTCATTCATAATAATCAATCTAACCGCTTGTATTTAATTGTATACACTTGTATTTATCTGCTCATTAATCACTCAAGTAATTACTATATCTACCATTGGGCTTTCGCAATTTAACAGTCAGAAACACGTACATAGTTTATACAATTTTATGTACAGCTGCATCAATGACAAAATGAGACTCTGTAATCGTACGTACTGATTAAAGACATAACCCTCATATTGCAAAATGTCATCTTAAAAAGAGAACACGTTGGTTAACGTTGGACAACATAACCCTAGGTTCACTATGCTTCACAAATGGACGGTCATGCTTTACAATGTATTGAGCATGCAATGAATGTATAATTTTTGTAGAAAGATATTTGTGAGAAGCTACACAGAATACACATATATGTACGCACATATCTAGATGTATATATCACGTGACCGACCAGGCTATCAGATGTTGTTACTCAACTTGTCAAAATGCACTTTTGCATTGTTTTGGCCTTCAAATGACGCCACTCTACTGGCCAGGCCAGCAGGTCAACACCCCTCCGCCCCCCCCCCCACCACCACCACAACCACCACCGAACGAAAGACGAAATGGAGCAACTTGAAATGTAGTGCTTTGCCCAAGATCACAACACGCCACCCACTCGGGGAATCGAACCCACGTTCTAACGATACGAGTGCAGCAGCCTAATCACTAGGCCACGCGTTTTCACTAGATGTGTGTGTGTGTGTGTGCAGGAGTAACTGAGCAATGCGTTAATCGAACATTGTAAATGTAATCAAATAATTATTCTATATTTAAAATTGTAAATATTTAATCGATACAGCTACTTCACCCCTTTTATGTTTGTCTGTCCTTGTTCGTCCCCTGTTTGTAATGCCTTTATAGCAAATATTTATGAAATAAAGTAGCTTGCTTATCAACCACATGGTTCCGTGTTCAGTCCCAATGCGTGGCACCGTGAGCAAGTGTCTTCTACTATAGCCTCGGGCTGACCAAAGCCTTTTGAGTGGATTTGGTAGACGGAAACTGAAAGATGCTCTTCGTATATATGTATATGTATATATGTGTGTGTGTTTGTGTGTCTGTGTTTGTTCCCCCAACATCGCTTTACAACCGATGCTGGTGTGTTTACACCCCCTGTAACTTAATGGTTTGGCCTAAGAGACCGATAGAATAAGTACCAGGCTTACAAAGAATAAGTTTTGGGGTCGATTTGCTCGACGAAAGGCGATGCTCCAGCATGGCCGCAGTCAAATGGCTGAAAGAAGTACAAGAGAATAAAAGAGGATATATCTTCGAAACGTCTAGATAGAATAGAGACAGCTGATGAAGGGATATTCCAAGTGGCTTTCCGTTTTCCTATATGTTCGTTCCGTTGTCTGTAGTTTATTGGTCTAACGTCCTGTACCCTGATATGCATGTATATACACATGTAGATGTAAGTATGTACATATATGTGTGTATACATGTATATATATTCTTTGTATTATTATATATATATATACATACATACCCGTTTATGAATGAATACATGGCGTCTGTGCATAGCGTATACGTAGTTACATACAGAGATACACATAGATGCACATACTTACACATACATACACACATATATAAATACATATGTAGATGTATATGCATATAAATGTTGTATGCATAGATACGTGTATGCGTCTGTGTGTGCGTGTGTGTCTATTTGTAGGTGTGCATTTGATTGTGTCTATTTGTATATGTCTCTCTTCATACATTAAGTCTGCTACACGTGTACGGCCACAGACACAAGAACACACAGTATATTTGACTTTCTTCAACTATTGCTAATCCTTCGCTCGCGTTCGCATTCTCACTCTCTCCCTCTTTCTTTCTTTCTTTCTGTCTCTTTCTCTCTTTCAGTCTGTCTACCTACCTATCTATCTATGACTCTTTCTAGTATTCTTCCATCGCTACCTCTTTCCTTTTTCTTTAAACAGTCTACAGAATCAGCAACATAATATAAAGAATAAAAATAAAACAACAACTACAGAAACGACAATAACGTCATCAACAAAAACAACAACACAAACAACTGAAATCAACAAACGAACTACGGGTTTTTTCTTTTGTTTTGTTTTTGTTTTGTTTTGTTTTTTAATCCATCCCCCACTCATAATCTATTTTCAGTGTTCTGTCTATTCGAAAGGTCGTTAGTTGTCTCAAATCTTGTTTTTCTCGTTGCCTCGTTTCTTGATCCGTGTAGCACTATGGGTAAGCTGCTGGCGCCTGAGATGGCGCCTCGCGGCTATGACGTCACGCCAAAATTGTCGACATGCGAGCTGGGGTGGTCACGCTTGGGAGCAATTTCTGGTATGATAAAAAAAAAATTACAAAAAAAAAAAATTACAAAAAAAAAATTACAAACGTACAAAACCAACGAAGCAAAAGAAGCCAAAAAACAATAATAAAAAAATGATGTATTTAAAGGAGAGAAAAAAATTAGAAACAAATATATAAAACTAATAAAACATAAGAGAAGTAAATAAGAACAACAGCAACATCAATAATAACAACAAGAATGAAGAGACAAGACATTTCTGGAGACAAAAATGTTTGTTGCTCGTCAAAAGACACGGACGAACTGGAAAAAAGTGGGGAAAATGCTTTTTGGCGGTTCTGCTACATTGATGATTAACTTGACTATGACTTACAATATGGAAATCAATCTGATGTCTGGTAATACAACAACAACAGCAATAACTACAACAACTACTACGTAAATAGTAGCAGTAATAGCATTTTATTTTCTAGGAGTTGGGGGAATAATAAATTTAAGACATTCCTCACTATACTCAAAGAATTAGTGATATAAATTAAAGCGACCATAAGTGCGTATCGAAAGAGAATCATTTGTAAATTCAATAAGCAATTACTGAAATGAATATTTTTATAGCCATGTGCCAAGGTTACCATTAAACTAATTTTCTTCCAATTAACAAATAAACGTAGAGGCAACGTAGCAGGATTGTAGATATATGATATACGACAAAATGTGATGCTAATTTTAACTATTTCAAAAGAAAAAAAAAAGATATTAATGAGTGAATAATCCTTTCTACTACAGGCACGAGGCATGGAATTTTGTAGGTAGGGGATTTTTGATTAGGTTGATTCCGGTGCTTAAATTATCGAACCTGAAAGGTAAAGATCAACCTCAGATGAATTTGAAATCAGAACGCAAAGAGAGACGAAATTCTGTTGAGCATTTTGTTCGGCATGCTTACGATTCTGCAGGCTCACCGCATCAATTAATGAATTAATAAAAATAGGGCATCTCTTAAGACATTAGTAAAAGGTACCAATTCTAAGTATATCAGTTGTTTTATTCCTTCTTTTTACTGGTGCAGACATAGACGTTCTTTTTCGAATCATGCGTCTCTGAGTTCAAGTTAACTGCGTGGCAACTTTTGTAAAATACTTTCATCAACATGACGCATGGCCGAGTACATTCTGTGAGGAATCTCAAGGACAGAATCTACATACCATTTCATAAGTATATGTAGGTATGTATACTCTTTTACTCTTTACTGTTTTACTTGTTTCAGTCATTTGGTTGCGGCCATGCTGGAGCACCGCCTTTAGTCGAGCAAATCGACCCCAGGACTTATTCTTTGGAAGCCTAGTACTTATTCTATCGGTCTCTTTTGCCGAACCGCTAGTTTACGGGGATGGAAACACAGCAGCATCGTCTGTCAAGCGACGGTGGGGGGACAAACACAGACACACAAACACACATACATATATATATATAAATATACATATATACGACGGGCTTCTTTCAGTTTCCGTCTACCAAATCCACTCACAAGGATTTGGTCGGCCCGAGGCTATAGTAGAAGACACTTGCCCAAGGTGGAACGCAGTGGAACTGAACCCGGAGCTATATGGCATGTATGTACACACACACACACACACACACACACACACACACACACACACACATATACATATGTATATATATATATATATATATATATATATATATATATATATATATATATGTATGCATGTATGTGTGTGTATTTGTGTGCATATACATATATACATATATATATGCGTGTGTGTGTGTGTGTGTGTATGTGTGTGTGTGTGTGTGTGTGTGTGTGTGTGTATGTATGTATATGTGTATATGTACATGTATATATGTATATATACAGCATATATAGGCGCAGGAGAGGTTGTGTGGTAAGTAGTGTGATCGTAAAAGTGAACGGTTTCCTTTCGAAGCCGTTCGGGATCGAACGCTCAGTGCGGCAGGGGTGTCCTCTGTATCCGATTTTGTATGTGTTGATCCTTGAGCCATTGCTGCGGAATTTGGAGGTGATAGGGGGCGCACCGCACGATTTATGGTGTGGAAGAGGAGCTACGGCGTATGCGGATGACATCACCATCAACGTGATGGATGAGGGCCAGTTTCCAGTGGTGGAAGAGGCTATCAAAAGTTACGAGACGGTGGCAGGAGCAAAGGTTAACAAGGACAAGTCGATCGGTTTGCAACTCGGCACCTGGAGGGGCAAGCCGATTCCGTCCAATAACGTCGTAGGGCGTTGGACGGAAGGTTCTGTTAAGCTGCTTGGAGTCTTGTTCGGGCCAGGCCTCCAGATAGAGAAAAATTGGAGCGAGGTGACCAGCAGAGTGACTGCTCTAACCCAGACCTGGTCTGGGCGGGCGTTATCTTTGTTAGGAAAGGCGGATGTGGTGCAGATGTTTATAGCATCGGTTATCACCTACCGTCTGACCGTGGTGCCTTGTCCCGATTTGTGGCTGAACAAGTTGGAAAGAATCCTTGTCCACTTTTTGTGTAAGGGAGGAAAGCCATTCGTGAAGCGCTCTGTCTGCTGCCAGAAACCGCTAAAGGGTGGGGTAGGGATGCCTTGGCTGAGGATGCGAAAATTCGCGCTAAGGTTGAGGCACCTTTGGCTTTACTTGGATGGAGAGCAGGTGTGGTCACCGCACGTCCGGTTCTACCTTCCGCAATTAACGTCCTTAACGGACATTGGTAAATGGATCAAGCAGAGACCTAGGCTCGGGGACCGGCAATTGGAGTGCCGACAGGCACTTCAGCTACTCTCTCGGGCGGGCAATGCCAGCAATAGGAGTTCCACCGCGGATTTTTATAGTGGGTTAGTGGGATTTAGGTCCGAAGACGCCTTGGGGGAGACACTACGCCGCGCCGTAGAGCAGAACCCGAAACCATGTTGTTGAAATGTGAGTTTCTTAACAGCATACCAGTACCTGTGTCTATACATGTAGTACTTTCTTATGCAATGCTGTGAGAGAGTGATTCTTACGTTGAAAACCCGTAATTGCTTCATCTAACCGGTTTGATAAAAATTCTCGTTTGTTATTTCATAATATTCATATAATTTGGTAGAAATTCTCGTTAAATCATTTACTTTACACTAGTTCATTGTTTCCACCTATGAACCTTAACACCAGAAACCTTTGGCGAACCGCTCTTCTCTCATTCACGTCTACTAGCGTTCAAAAAAATATAGCGAAACTAATAAATTGGTCTAGAACTCAATACGCATATGATCCAGAACATAATGTTAGATGATACATGTATATACGTGTGTGTGTGTGTGTGTGTCTGTGTGTGTGTGTGTGTGTGTGTGCGTGCGTGTATTTATGCATATGTACATGAGACAGAGAGATACTGTGACTAAACGTGAGCGAGCAAGTCAAAGAATTGTTGCTCAATAGATATACAGGAATGGGACAAAATAATGGAAACACTTAGCATCATAGCATCATAATTTTGAAATATCTATAAAACCGTCAAAAGCTTGTTTATTTTTATGTTTTTATTTTTTATTTACTATTAGTGTTGCTTAATATGTTTTGCTAAATTTGCTCTTTCTTTTCAGATATCATCAGAAAAAGGTAATTAAAATTCATTAAAATGACAGATCTATTGAACTTTCAACGAGATGAAATTGTTGGCAGGCGTATAGCAGGCGTATAGCAGGCGTTAGCGTAACGAAAACACCCGAAATGTTTGGTGTATCAAAATGTACTGTCTCGAAAGTAATGACAGCCTTTGAGAAAGAAGGGAAAACCTCCTCGTCGAAACAAAATTGGAGCTGCTCAAAGCCGAATTTCATGGGAGGGCTGTAATCAGAAAACCACCACTTTCAAAAACAAATGTTGCAAAGCGTTTAGAATGGAGAGAAAAACCTACGGAATTGGTTCCTAGAGCAGTGTAAGACTGTTATTTTCTCGGATGAGTCATCCTTTACCTTATTCCTGCTAAACGTGTGGAGACAGCCATAAGAAGCATTTGACTCAGACTACCTTCTTCCAGCTGTTATACTTGGAGGAGGATCTGTGATCTTGGGGGGGGGCGGTATATATTGGAAATCCGCCGACCCATTGGTTTCCCTTCATGAGAGAATCAATAGTCAAGACTATTTAAGCATTTTATCTGATCAGATTCATCCTATGGTTGCGGAACTGTTTCCAGGAGGAAACGCAATCTTTCAGGATGATAATGCACCAATTCACACAGCTAAAGTTGTGACTGACTGGCACGAGGAACATTCTAGTGAAGTTCAACATCATATCTGGCCACCTTAGTCCACAGATCTCAAAATTATTGAACATTTATCGTGCATTTTAGAAAAGCAGGTAAGGAGTCGATATCCTCCACCATCATCACTACAAGGAGTGGAAACTGTTTTAGCTGATGAATGGACAAAAATTCCTTTGGAAACAATTAAACTTTGTACGAGTCCATACTTCGTAGAATTCCAGCTGTAACTATAGGCATAAGACATTGTGTATGTGCATGTGCCTGTGTGCATGTGTGCGTGTGAGTGTGTGTGTGTGTGTGTGTGTTTACGTATCATCACTTGTTCTTATAATGATTTCAGTCGTTAAACATAGAGGGGACAAACAAGGACAGACAAATGGGTTAAGTCGATTACATCGATTCCAGTGCGTAACTGGTACTTAATTTATCGACCCCGAAGGGATGAAAGGCAAAGTCGACCTCGGCGGAATTTGAACTCAGAACGTAACGGCAGACGAAATACCGCTCAGCATTTCGCCCAGCATGCTAACGTCTCTACCAGCTTACCGCCTTTTTTTAGTTTTTCTTGTTTAGTTTTTCTTCTTCTTTCTTATTGATCTTGTGCCACCGGGGCATGCTATGCCGATTATCATGCATGTTCTTTCTTTTTTATTCACCACAACAACACCTGGTTTCCGATGTCTGCTCAGGTGATCACTTTGAATCATTGCATCCAACAGGATTCTCCAATTCTCATTCTCGGTAACTCCTTCTGAGGTTTTATCATACTACCTATTTGTTCTTTGTAGGCCTTGATTTTCACAGAGCTCCCAATGGATCATTCTTGCCACTTTGTCATATCATCTTTTGATTTTTAAGAGAAGTCATGAAAATGGATACAAAAGCAAGAAAAATGTTGACAGTACACAGAGACTTCCACCCTAAGAATGACACCGATAGTCTTTACTTGTCAAGAAGAAAGGGTGGGAGAGGTTTGATTAGTTGTGCGGACTGTATCGAAGCAGAGGTAAACAGCTTAGAGTGCTATATAAAATGCCGTGGTACCATTGTTAAAGCATACGAAGTCTGGCATCATCAAAATTGAGAAATGTAGAATGAAAGAAAAATTAATGAATTATTATTATTATTATTATTATTATTATTATTATTATTATTATTATTATTATTATTATTATTATTATATTTTACTTTTCAAAGCTCTCGATCTGCTTCGGTGGATTTTGTGAGTGCAGAATACAACCTGTTGTCAAATGTATCACAGGGCTTCTCGGAGTCTCTTTCCAGAATTATAAGTCTTGGTACCTAATTGTTAAGTACCGCTAAAATAATGTAAGAATAACATGGTATTCACAAGCGCGTGCACACTTCATACATGTTACTAACTCATTTCTGACATTCACTTGGTCTTGGTTAATAGAGGCAGTAATAGAACACTTTTGCCCCATGAATGTGAAACTACGAGGGTACGAAGCAAACTTCTTAATCACCAAACCAGGCCTCCGTATGTGTTCGTGCGGACGCGCGTACACGTGTGTATGTGTGTATGTGTGTGTGTGTGTGTGTGTGTGTGTATGTGTGTGTGTGTGTGTATGTGTGTGTGAGTGTGCACGCATGGTGTCCTTATATCTTGAATCAGAATTTTACTTTTTACACTTCCTCTTTGACTTTCTTGTCCTATATCGCAGCCCCAAATATCTTATAACATACCGGAATAATTGTTGAGCACTAATGGCAAAAAATACGGCAATAAATTTCGTGCACCATGAGATGTATGCATGTTATATACCAAGGATACATGTATATACATGTGCATGCATGTGTGTGTTATTTCTTTACTACCCACAAGGGGCTACACACAGAGGGGACAAACAAGGACAGACAAACAGATTAAGTCGATTACATCGACCCCAGTGCGTGACTGGTACTTATTTAATCGACCCCGAAAGGATGAAAGGCAAAGTCGACCTCGGCGGAATTTGAACTCAGAACGTAGCAGCAGACGAAATACCGCTAAGCATTTCGCCTGGCGTGCTAACGTTTCTCTGTGTGTTGTGTGTGTGTGTGTGTGTGTGTGTGTGTGTGTGTGTGTGTGTGTGTGTGTGCGCGCGCGCGCGCGTGCATGTATATTTATATATGAAACTACAACTTTTGTGCTGCTTTTTTTCTGCCTCTCTTTATCACTTGCATTCCTCGCATCGTAACATTGATTTTCTTTTTCTGCAAACACCTTTACCGCTTCATCTCTATTTTCACAGATATCTCACCCTCACCCCTTCACCCCTTCACATTCATCTCTTACACACATATTCGCTCTGCATCCTCCCCCCCTCTCTCTCTCTCTCTCTCTCTCAAGTTT
>NC_142928.1:29580519-29593019 GCF_046866305.1 Octopus bimaculoides
CCGTTTCGCATTTATAGATACCCATATACATACGCACACTCAACTAGCCAGCTATGAGCATTTCAGAGAATACTTGTGTGTGTGTGTGTGTGTGTGTGTGTGTGTTTTCAAGAACGCAAATATCTGGCTATTTAACTACGATCTGACGCTTTGAAAAGTGTCAGCTTTCGACCACTCTAATGCATTGCCGGCATTATGACTAATCTGCGTCATTCGATTCGTAGAAGCGAAACGGCCACCCATAGAGAGTCGCCAGAAGCACCAAAAGTGGTGACTGTGCCAAGAGAATTTCTCTGTTGGATATAGGAAGAATGGCCCCACTAACTTTGTTGTAAACGAAGTCAAATCTTTTGACATTATTCTAAGGAAACTTACCGTGTCTTCTGCTGTCTACTGGGACCAGCGAAGTTTCATCTGATATGCGTGTGTGCGTGCGTGTGTGTGTGTGCGAGTGTGAATGAGCGAGCATGCGTGTCTGTGTGGCAATATACGTGTGCGTGTGTGTTGTGTGTGTACTTGTACGAGTCTGCATTACGTAATGCATATGTATCTGTGAATATATAAATATATATATATGTATATAAAACCCTTTTTTTTGTATTTATTTTTACTCATATATATATATATATATATATGCACACATGCTTGTGCGTTTGTGTGTGTGGTGTGTGTGTATATGTTTGTGTGTGTTTGTTTGTATGTGTGCGTTCGTGCGTGCGTGTGTGCGTGCGTGCGTGCGTGCGTGCGTGCGTAGAACCCTTAGCCCTCGGATAGAATGGTTTACGGTATTGCTTCCGGCTTTCCAATCACTGATTTGGAAGCCCAGTATAGTCAGCTTTGAGTTTCATTATTCCGGAATTGTTGAAGTACCACCAAACACCCCCGTTTTATATATATATATTTTTCGTTCTCCCTCTCTTTGTCTGTCTCTTTATGTCTTTCCTTGGATCGGCTACATTACGCAATAGAGGTCCCTTGTGCACTCTTGGAATACCTTCAAAATGTCCTTTCTTCAGAAATAGAGAAAATAGCTGAGAGAGTGGGTAGCGTTGGCTTCCCAAAAAAGCAAATTTGCAGTTGTAAAGCGTTCGATGTCTACCAGCGCGGCTTTAGCGCTCGAAAAAGAAAAGAGAAAATAGCAATAATAATAATAAATCTTTCTACTATAGGCACAAGGCCAGAAATTTAGGGGAGGAGATAAGTCGATTAAATCGACTCCATTGCATAGCTGGTACTTATTTCATTGTCCTCGAAAGGATAAAAGGCAAATAGTAACAACAACAACAACAACAACAACAACAACAACAACAACAACAACAATAATAATAATAATAATAATAATAATAATAATAATAATAATAATAATAATAATAATAAGAAGAAGAAGAAGAAGAAGAAGAAGAAGAAGAAGAAGAAGAAGAATATGGGGCTTGTTTGTGCGTGTGTGTGTGTATGCATACGTATACATAGACATATCTAGGTACAGATATATTAAAATTGACAAAAAATACAGTAAACTTGCCGTTGAGTTTGGAGAATATCCCAGTTTGGGAACAGAAACAGTCTTCGGAGACAATTTTACAAGAGTGAAATTAAAAGGAGACAGAAGAGCTTTACGTCTTTTAAGTTAGAAAAACTGACTGCTGCTGATAAGGAACGTAGAATCACGAGGGCTTTATAAGGAACAGGAAGCAGCAGTAGAGATTTTATGGGTGAGAGAGGTAGAAGGAAAATAGGATGGAACGGACGAAGCAAAAGAAAACGAGAGTGAGGTAAAAGAAAAAAATGAAGAGGAGATTTGGAAGTTACCTAAGGGAAATGAAGGAGTAGAAAGAAATCGTTCATTTAAACCTCTCTGTCAGAGGGTTGTAGAGTTGTTAACGTAGGGACAAGTCTCACATAGATGGTGAATGCAATTGAAAGCCTCTGGTTGCGTAGGAGTGGATCCTGTGGCACCTTATTTTCTACTAAGTGGGCTCCAAGGTGTGTATTTTTTTCTCGAAAGCAAAGAGAGTTCGTATTAGAAAGATTGAAGAGTTTGTCAGACCGGAATGTAGAAGTCGCAAACTAAGGATGAGCTTTAATAGAAAAAAAGGGTGGATGAAGGGATGCGGAGTCGATATTCGGAAAGCCTCTAGGGTCGATGAGAAGATGGTTTAGTTAAACGAAATGGGATTACAGGTTTGACCAGAAGCCACCCGACAGTAAATCACAATTCCATAAATATTGTCTGTAATTCTGTATTGACTCAAATGGAAAAAAAAAAAAAAGAGTCGCTCAAAAAGGACTTCAGTTTGAACAATTTTGCTAACGTTTCATATTTAGATGCTTTTATTAAATTTATTCAATTGTTAAATCATGAAATTGGTTTTGATTTACTGTCAGATGACTTTTGGCCAAATCTGTATATATATATATATATATATATATATATATATATATATATATATATATATATATAGCCTATTATATATATTAATAGTTATCGCCAAGCCAACATGGCAGTCCAAAAAATAGGACGAATGCTGCCGTTGATTATCTCCAAGAGGCCATCGCCTCTAGCTAGCTATTTGACACAAGAACCTGTGTCCTTTATAACTGTGTCCTAATTTTTGGACTGCCATGTTGGCTTGGCGATAACTATTAATATCCAGTACCGCTGCCGTAGTCTCCTTTAGAGAGACTTAGAAATATTAATATCTCTATTTCTGAAAACCAGTGGATGTATTCCACTGAAATTAGATAAATAACCTTCGTACAGACGGTCAGTAGCGACGCCTGCTGGGTTCGGCTGCTCTGCATTGGCAAGGGGCAATACCCCGAAACTAGTCTGCAGATGCCAAACCAGCAAGGGGAAGCTGCTGACCTCCCCTGTTCAAAGGTTATAAAGGACACAGGTTTCGTGCGTCACATAGCTAGCTAGAGGCGATGGTATCTTGGAGCTAATCAACGTCAGCATTCGTCCTATTTTTTGGACTGCCATGTTAGCTTGGCGATAACTATTAATTTCCAGTACCGCTGCCGTAGTCTCCTTTAGAGAGATTTCGAAATATTAATATCTCTATTATATATACATAACATATTTCGCAGTAGGCTAAACAATAAAAATAATGAACCACCTTTGCTGATCTTCGAACTTTATTGGGTTCTCATCGGGGTGTCTACATCAATTTGACCAATCTCTAAGAAAATAGGCAGCCAATTTATTTATTTATTCAACAAATCCAGTAACTGCGGAGAGCTACTGATTTGTATACCTTTTAAAACTTTATATCATATCAGCGTCCTGTCAACGGGGATCTCAATCCACACAATACTAAAGTATGATATAATAATACATGTACCCTGTCGGGCTTCTTTTCAGTTTCCATCTACATAATACTTTCACAAGATTTTGGTCAGCCTGCGGCTATAGTAGTTGAGACACAAACTTCTCACAACACAACCACTCCTGTTCCTATATATATATTCTTTCATTTTTTTGTTTCAATCATTTGATTCCGACCATGCTGGGGCACCACCTTTAGTTGAGAAAATCAACCCAGGACTTATTCTTTGTAAGCGTAGTATTTATTCTATCGATCTCTTGGCCGAACCGCTAGGTTTGCGGGGAGGAAAACACACCAGCATCTGTTGTCAAGCAATGTTGTGGGGACAAACAGAGATACACAAACATATACACATATGCACACATCTATCTATCTATCTATCTATCTATCTATCTATCTATCTATCTATCTATCTATCTATCTATGTAGATAGAGATAGCATAGGGTGTCCACAATTTCACATAATCAGCTACACGGATCACAAACTTGTGACGTGTACGCTAGACTTAGATAAGACACATAGGCAGGGCCCCGGTTACTGGAAACTAAACGCGTCTTTCCCGTCGAGACAAGTTTTCAGAGACCGGATTAGCACGTTAGTAAAGAGGGCTTTGACGGGAGCCATCATCAATAACAAATGGTGGTTTGCCCTCAAGAGAGCAATAAAAGCAGAAGCGGTTAGGTATAGCAAAGCACTAGTCATAGACAGAAACAGAGTAGAGGGTGAACTAGTTAAGAAACTAGAAGAGGCAATTAGAAGTGGCATCGCATCCAACGTTTTGGCAGCGAGGTTGGCCCTAGACCAACACTTCAACGCCAAACATGAAGGGTGCGTTGTCAGGGCTAGTATACGTGCTCTAAGGAACGAAGGTGTTGGAGCAGCGCGAGAGGCTCGGATGGCGGAGGCGCAACAGGGCAACAGAGCCACCATTCGGTCTCTGGTGGACGAACAAGGGCGCGAACTGCTCGAGCCGGGCAAAATGTGTGAGGCCTTTCAGCGGCACTTTACTCGACTGTTTGGGACGAGTGGCGAGCGAGAACGCAGGGTGGACTTCATTGCCTACCTGCACAGCTTGCCACGACTCTCAACAAGAGAGGCGGAGTGCTGCGAAGGTGCCATCACGGCGGCGGAAGTGAGGGACGCGATGGCGGGATGCTCGAGGGACAAATCTCCGGGCTTGGATGGTCTTCCCTACGAGCTTTACAACTGTATGCCAGACTTCTTTGGAGACGTCTTGGTGGCGGTGTACTGCAACTGGCAGCAGAACGGGAGCATTCCCGGTTTTGTGAGCCGAGGAGCCGTAACGCTGCTGAAGAAAGATCCAAACAAGGGGGACGTCATAGATAACTTTAGGCCCATCACTCTGCTCAATGCAGACATGAAAATTTTGGCCAAGGTGTTAGCCAAGCGGTTGGCGCTTGTCATCGAGAAACTGATCGGCAACGCGCAAACGTGCGCCGTGCCGGGCAGGAGCATCCATGACAACCTCCATCTGATGCGCTACATCATAGAGCCGGTAGTTAAGGAACCTGGCATGGGTGGGGCCCTGATCAATTTAGATCAATCGAAAGCTTTCGATAGGGTAGACCATCAATACTTGGAGGCTGTCCTCATGGCGGCCGGCTTCGGTCCCATTTTCCGCGGCTGGATGGCTGCCTTGTACAGGGGCATCCGTTCGGTAGTTCGCGTCAATGGGCACCTATCAAGACCATTCGACATTGCACGTTCGGTCCGTCAGGGATGCCCCCTCTCGTCGCTCCTGTACGTATTGACTCTCGAGCCACTACTGCGGAAGCTGGCGACGCTGAGGGGCATCCCGCGAGAGTTGGGATGCGGGACGAGCGTGTCGGCATACGCGGACGACGTCACCGTCATAGTGTCTAGCCAAAAGCACATCGAGCTTGTCGGCGAGACACTGAAAGACTACGAAACGGTAACGGGAGCAAAAATCAACCGGGATAAGTCAGTGGGCTTGCGGCTCGGCACCTGGAGAAGCAAGCCCATGCCGTCAAGCAGCGCCTCTGTCGTGGGACGTTGGACTGACGGTCCGGTTGAGTTGCTCGGGGTCTGGTTTGGTCCAGACATCCAAACGGAGAACTGGGACGAGATAACGAGAAGGGTGGCCACTCTAGCCCGGCAATGGGCCGAAAGGAAGCTTTCCCTGAAAGGTCGGGCGGAGGTGGCGAACACGTACATCGCGTGCGTCGTCTACTACCGCCTGACCGTCGTTCCTTGTCCCGACCCTACCATCACCAAACTGGAGCGCATCCTCTTCCGCTTCTTGTGGAAAGGAGGCGTTCCGATGGTTAGGCGATCCGTTTGCTGCCAACACCCGTTAAAAGGATGACTGGGCATGCCGTGGTTGATGATGCGCAGACACGCGCTGAGACTGCGACATCTCCGGCTCTACGTAGACAACGGTGAACAGGTTTGGTCGCCGTTTTTGCGGCGCGCTTTCCCGCAGCTCGTCTCCATGACCGAACTGCAGTCGTGGATCAAGAAGAGGCCGAGGAAGGGCGAATGGCACCGCGAGCGTCGCGCTGCTCTTCGGCAACTCCAACAACCCGGGTCAACCTTGAGCGACTGCATCACAACTAACGCATTCTATAGTGGATTAGTGGAGGGAAGGCACGACGACGATCTCGGGGCGAACCTGGGCGTCGACGAGGAATACCTGACCCGCCTGTTTAAGACGACCTTCGGACCGGGACCTATGGACAACTTCCAGAGATCCCTGGCCTGGCAGTGCTATCGAGAAGCACTACCCGTTCGGGATAAGCTCTACAGGCATGGCTCGAGAAACACGGGGCCGACCTGTCCGAGATGCCGGCAGAGCGACGAAACCGTTCTGCACGCACTCGTACAGTGTCCCACCATTTCCGAGCTGTGGGCTTACGTCGAACAATTGCTATTGCGTGTGGGACGAGTCGGTCTATCAGCCGAGTCTATCGTGAATATTGTCGCGCCTCCTTCCTTTAAACGGGAAGGAAGAGCTATTTTCATCGTACTTGTGGCTATGGCGAAAGAATGTGTATGGTGGACGCGTCTGAAAGGTCTAGAGACAAAGACTTTCCTCTCTGGGCAATCTCTCATCAACTTCTTCAAGTATCACCTGAAGAGGAAGGTGAGAGTAGAAAGGGAAGTCTTGTCTAGTGAATGCTTCAAAAAAAGATGGGTGAATGTAGCAAGGATGGCACGTGTGAACGACGGAGCCATCTTGAGCATAACCCTATGAACTAAAAAAAATTTTTTTTTTAAATAAAAATAAAAAAATCCAAGAAAAAAAAAGAAAACAAAAAGGCAAAAGAGAGTCACTTACTGTTATAGTTTCTTCAATGAGAATATTGACCAAGGTTACCGTGGTCTTTTCCGTAGGCTTTTCTTTCCACGGCCAAACCTAAACTGTCCTCCCCTCCTTTTACACGAGAATATTACTGTGTGATACACGATCCCTATTGATCACCCTTTTCTTTTTTTTTTTGATCCCTTTTGATCGAACTACCCCCTTTTCCTTCCTACGATCCCTTTTGATCCCCCCCTTTTTTACCTTCCCCCTCCCAAAAAGAAAAGCTCTACATTGTATTTGTCCCATCTTCGTTGAGCCCTGTGTGGCTAATAAAAGAAATGTATCTATCTATCTATATATATATATATATATATATATATATATATATATATATATATATATATATATACATATATACATATACATATATACAACGGGCTTTTTCAGTTTCTGTCTACCAATTCCATTCACAAGGCTTTGGTCGGCCCCAAGCTAGAGTAGAAGACACTTACCGAATGTGACACGCAGTGAGACTGAACCCAGAACCATATAGTTGGTAAGCAAGCCACTTACCACAAGCCACACACACACACGCATGCACACACACACACACACACACATACACATATATATATATACAGAGAGAGACAGAGAGAGAAAACAAAAAAACAACACTGGAAAAACCAAATGTTTCTGCTATAGGATGTGGTGGACTTTCAGTTGAGTTTCTGGATAACATCCTATAGCTTCATCAGAACCTTGAATATGAAGTGCAATTTATTTGGGAAGTTTACATTTTCAGAACATGGAGTTATCATATTTTCCTACCTTGGGATTGAACATCAACATACGCTTTCTCACGAATAACGCGTGTATGTTCTGAAAACGAAACTTTTCCAAATAAAGTGCTCTTAATATTCAAGGCTCTGATGAAGCTATAGGATGTTATCCTGTTACTCAACTAGGAGTCCACTACATATTATAGTATAAACAGCTGTAAGCTAATGAAACTCATAACAGAACATTTAGTTTTTCCGGTATCATCTCCTTGTTTTCTGCTACCACTCTATACTCATATAGCATTGTGCTCTGGATGTACGCACATTGAGTCCTACACCAGTTTATTAGACATACAATGCCAAAGTGAACTATATATATATATATATATATATATATATACACACACACACACACACACACACACATGAAATGCCCGGAGTTATGACAGTTGAATATATTTATTTAACCACTTGTCATCCTTAGAGCTACTGCCATTTCGCAGACTCCCTAATGTAATAATAAATTCAGTATATAATAAACTATTTTTCATGTCTGCACTAAAATGCAGAAAGACAGGTTAGGCATTATACAATACAATTGGTTATTTACACATCAGTGCCAATGAAGAAAGCTAGCTCATCAAATCACTAGAACGTCATGGTTAGACCCATACTTCAATCGTTAGAGCTGAATTCGTTAATTTCATGAACAGGCTCTTCCTTTGATTAGATCAGCTAAAAATTCGTCGTCATAAATGAGGGTGTGTCAGTTATATATATATATATATATATATATATATATATATATATATATGCGATTGGTTTTGATAAGCAGCGCAGATTTTTTTTACAATTCAATAAATAATAATAATAGTATTTATAAGCTTAAGGCTTATAAGCGATCACCGTGTATTGACTAAAGACAATAGTCTAATAATGGGGCATATACGCCTTCGATGGTAAAAGGTAGGTTTTCCCGTACGCATATGTGTGTGTGTATGTCCGTGTGTGTGCGTACATGTGTGTGTGTGTGTGTGTGTGTGTGTATAAATATACATATATCTCTATATATTTATATATATATTTTATGCAAATAATACATGTATATATAAGTATCCTTTATATTTAAGCATATTTAGTTTGCTTTGTTGCTTATTTTTTAAAAAATTTGAAATCGGTGTCAATCAATATAACTGAAGAACGAATAAATAAACGTTTTTTTTAACCAAAGTTTGAAACCTCATTTTTTAATCCTCCATCAGATATCTGACTATCGTATTGTGCAATACAAGACATATTCTAAATGTCTCGGAATTAACAATAGCCTTGAAACCGTATCTTTTCTTCGACTATTTCATTGCTATTATGCTTAATGGAGTGTTTAAAACTCATCCAAGAATCTTTCCGTCGTATTATGGTCTAAATAACAAGAGCAAAATTAACAACTATCATCATCACAGCAACAACAAAAATAGTACTAATAACAACAACAACAACAATAATAATGATAAAATATAAATATCGCTATAAATATTAAACAAAAAAAAATACATCAGAAAAGAAAATAGTGCAATAAACAAAACAAAATCGTTCAGGAAAAAAATAATAATAAATGTTACAAGCACGAACACAACAAAAATTTATCAAAAAAAACCACAAAAAGACCAATAATACGAAGGAAAAAATAAAAACAAAAACTATTGATTGCCACGACATTTACTCGCTTTTATATAACAAATGCAGAATTAATTCAGTTTACCACAAAACCAGCGTGTTTATCTGGACGCTCTGATAAAACAGAAGTTATTTGGCGAATATATTAATGTCATTCTACATTAGCATTTAGCAATTGCTTTCGTCTCGCAGCAATTTCCAGACGAAACTTTTAAGGCAATATTCTTGCTTGTCGTTGTTGATATTGTTCGTGTTCTTATAGCATCTATTACGTGCTGCTGATGATACTGATGCTGCTGTTGCATCTGCAGCTGCTTTTGCTGCTGCTGATGCTACTACAACTACTAATGATGATGAGGATGATGACAGTGATGGTGAGTCTCAGTATTGCTACTTTTTGTTTGTAGTTTATTTTTTTTCTTAATGTTTTTGTTTTGTTTCGTTTTAGTTTATTTCCCTTCGTGATTTTTTGTGATTTATTCTTTTTTTTATAATGATTTTATTTGTTTATTGTCTGTTTGTTTTTTGTTGTTATTATTATTGCTTGTTTTGTTTTGTTTTGTTGTCTGTATTTTTGTCACTTTTATTGTTTTGGTTGTTGTTTTGTGTCGCTGTTCGTTTTTGCTGAAATACTTGTAGTTCTGTTTTATTTTTATTTTTTTAAGTATAGAATAAAATGAAAAATCGAAGAATTTAGAATGACAAAATGACAAGAACGAAAGGCAGAAAGCAAAGACAGAAACAAACACACAAACAAGATGTAGAAGAAAGAAAGTTAAGAAGAAATAAATAAACAACGAAGGAAGTAGGAATGAATAAAAGAAATAAAGAACGAAAGATAAAAAAAAATAGATGAAATGAATAAAGATGTAAAGGAAGGAATAAATAGAACGAACGAACGAACGAAAGAAAGAAAGAAAGAAAGAAAGAAAGAAAGAAAGAAAGAAAGAAAGAAAGAAAGAACGTTTAAAGATCAAAGCAAAAGATGAGCATATGTAAGAAATGAATGTGTATTTGACAATAAGATTTAAGGTTTCATTCAAGTTTTGATGCCATCGCGTAGTTTGGTTGTACTGACAGAAAATAAAAAAGGCAATACAAGAAATGAAAATAAATAAATAAATAAATAAATGCTAGATATTTTATTCTGTATTGTAATGTGATTTCTTTTATTTAAATATCTATTAATTTATTTATTCGCTTATTTAGTTATACATTTATTTATTCATCTCTTCCATCATTACATCATTTGATAGAGAGGAATAAAGAGTATATTATTCATTTTTTTGAAATATTTTCTGTTTTTCATGTACATATAAATGTACATGGATAAACATACATATCTACATCTGCATTCATATATATATATATATATATATATATATATATATATATATATATATATATATATATATATATATATATACATATGCATACAGGCATATATATATATATATATATATGCATGTGTGCATATGTGCATACACACACGCGTATACATATGTATATCTGCATGAATATGCGTGTATGTATGTATATATGTATAATGTAATTTTCCATTGTTTTCCCCCGATATTCGAATATATAGATTACCATTTATACAGATATGCATGCTTTTATGTATATATTGATTGTTGATTAAAGTACAAAGATTGATAGTCATAAAGGAGAAAACTACAATGTGAAAAATATATTTAAAAAATATATTATAGAAATAATCAGATGGTTGCATTTAATGTTTTATTATTGATAACAATGTTCATTCATCGATTTACCTTCAAACGTTATCATGATTGGTATAGTATGAGCAGTGGCGGGCATAATCAGTAGATATTCGGACAAACGACTTAGTAGTATTTAGTCCCATCACTTTACGCCTAGAGTTCAAATTCGGTAGAGGTTGACTTTGATTTCCATATCTCGGGTTGTAATTTGAATTAACATTCAAAGACCGGGCTCGAGTACATCAATTATACCCTTGCTCAGAAATGTGAGACCATGTTTTAATGTTAGAAACTATTGCTATGCTTTTTGTGAAAAAATTATAAATCAGTTTATTTTTCCTGTTGCTGTTGGTGTCCTTGTTTCTGTTGTTGTTACTGTTACCGAGAATAGTGTTCCAAGTGCCATAGAATAAAGCTAAGTTCCCAACCGACCAGCCAATACATGACCCAGGAATAACTTCAAATTTGAACGTTCTATTTTTAATAATTCTGATAAAAATGTTGGGCAATGCATAAATATAATTTCAGATTTTTCTTTTCTTTTTCTGTTACATGACATTGTGTTCTTAAAAAATGATTGCTCGGTCGGAATGTATTATTGGTACAGTTGACAATGAGCAGGGACAGATGCTTTACGTAAATTCTAAATGATATATTTCACTTTCTTTTAAAGTAAGAAGTAGTAACTTTATTTCGCTTCATTTGTAGAGTGCAAAACTTGTTCTTCAGAAAAATTTGGAAGTAAACGGTAAATCAGTAGAGCATCGGACACAGTATCTTATCGTATTACGTCACATCAATTCATGTCAAGACCAAATCCCGCTCTGGTCTAATTTGCTTTTCATATGCAAAGTTTCGATATACTAAGCTTCAATTAAATTTAGTGTCGATATAAATGAATATCCATTTGAAACATTGTCCCAGCATGACCAGAGTCCAATGAATAAAACTACTAAAAAAGTATAATCCATTTATATTTTCTTAGGTTTACGATTTTAGAATAAAAACTTGCTTTTTAAACAGTGTCGTGTAAACCAGGAGAATTTCTTGTTGCCCAAACAGGAACAGAGGAGGAGTGAAGCAAGATTAAAAGAAAATAAAGAAATATATCTGCCCACCTGAACATACAACTTTGTTTTGATTCATATTTTTTTTTGGATTTCCGGACTAATTGTGATGAGGTTCCACTGGATTCCGCACTGCAGAAGTAAAGAAACTGGAATGATCGTCTTACTTTATAGATTATTTGAAACATTAGGACAAATATTAACATATTCATTACCTCCAACCTCTTTCCCTATTTCTTTTGGTTCCTTCTAGCGAAATATCTTTGTCTCGGTCTCAAAACTTGTTCAAACTTCATTAGAAAAACAAATCTCTATTATTCAGGAAGTGCATTGATTTTTAGCTATCACATCAAAGTGGCCTGTGAATGCCCAATACTGAAACAGCACTTCTTGTTATATACCAAGTATGATCTGGGACTAAACAACAGCAACAATATGGAACTGTGTCTATGTAATATTTCAGTTCACAACTCCTTAAATATAAATGAACACTACTTGTGTTCGCAATTCAACAATACACTTTTAGAATATCGTTTATCATCGATACAGCAGCTGTCATTGGCTTTCTGTGTCAGTTACTGTCATTCTAAGTTATAGGTCCGTATCTTGCCGTTCTTATTTCTCCAACATTCTCTCTTTC
>NC_142928.1:29598019-29605519 GCF_046866305.1 Octopus bimaculoides
TATAATACATACACATATACGAGTACGTGCTTATGTGTGTGTGTGTGTGTGTGTGTGTGTGTGTGTGTGTGTGTGTGTGTGTGTGTGTGTGTATGTGCTTTATGTTCTCAGACTATATTCACACAAGACACAGAGTTTATATTATTGGGAAATTTTTGGTCATTCACACATCTGTGAATCACCAACGCATATATAAACACATATGAACATACTGGTATGTCTATATACATATATATGTGTGTATGTATGCATATATATATATATATATATATATATATATATATATATATATATATATATATATATATATATATATATATATACATATACATACATACATATGTATATATATACACACACACACACATATATATATACATATATATATATTATGCACATATATATATATATATATATATATAGATATAGATATATGAACACCCTCACACACACATATAGATACATACACACAGAAGTTATTTTAAGATTTTTATTGTCTATAAATATCGTTCATTCAATATGAAGCACACATAAATATGCACCAGCCCACAAAGTAGTATTTCTGGAACACAGTCGATTTCTTTCCTCCCCCTCCTCCTCTTCTTCTTCTTCTTTTTATCCCCTCCCCCCTCTTTTTGCGACTTATGCTCACACGTTTTTTTTTCTTTTACCTCCATTTTCTTCTCCCCCCTTTTCACCCCCAACCGCTCTTCTCTCTCTCGAAGAGCGAGTTTCCATCTGCCTAGATAGAAATATATAAACTACAGCTTCTGGGTTGCTGCAAACCAATTCATGTGTTTTATGGAGATTTCGAATGCACCGTGTTTTTTGTTTTCTTTTTTTTTTTATTTATCTATTTATCTACTTGTACACGTATTTATTAATTTATCTATTTATTTATTTATCTATTCATTTGATTATTTATTTATTTATTTATTTGGCAGACGAAACAGTTCTATACAAGTGTTTGGAAACAGCAGTGCTGCAGATATCTATCCGCCTGACAGCTGCTACTGCTGGAGTAAAACAAAAGAAAAGAAAAAAAAATCACAAATAAACGGAAAAAAAAATCATTAAGCAGCTTAAGGGTGCTTAGCTCTGATTGACAAAACATCATATACATCCCTAACCCATTGAGCGTCTATATATATATATATATATATATATATATATATATATATATATATATATATATATATATATATATATATATATATATATATATATATATATATATATATATATGGTTTCATATACTATACATACTTTCGTTTCCATATACTTTTCTCAGTGTCTACACTAAATCTTCCCCATCGTTTCACTAAGACACAAATACACGCATGCACACACAAACACTTACATAGTGTCTCTCTCTCTCTCTCCCTCACACACTCTCTCTCTATATATATATATATCTTTCTCGCTGTTTTTCTCCGACCTTTACCTTTTCTCGTTGAAGTCTGCTTTCGCCATCACTTTCTCTCTCTCTCTCTCTCTCTCTCTCTCTCTCTCTCTCTCTCTCCTACTACTTCCCTGCCTTTGGTGGAAAGCAATAAAATTCGCCTGGAAAAGTGTCATCTTCATGACAGTGTCATCTCCGATTATTTAGCTAATACGCCTGAAAGAAAGGCCCTCTCAGTAAATACTTATTAAAATTTAACCTGCTGACAAAAATGACGAGACGTTTTCGACAAATGAGATAATCGTTGTTTGATATGAAAATAAATAATTATGAATATATATATAATGCACACACACACACACACACACATACACACACACACACACACACACACACACACACACACACACACACACACACACACACACACACACATATATCTAGGTTAAAGTAATGAATAAAGGCCTGGCGAAAACTCCTCATATCCCCTCTTTCTTTCTTTCTTTCTTTCTTTCTTTCTTTCTCTCTCTCTCTCACACACACACTCTCTCTCTCTCTCTCTCTCTCTCTCTCTCTATATATATATATATATATATATATATATATACATATGTGTGTGTGTTTGTGTATGTATGTGTGTGTGTGTGTGTGTGTGTGTGTGTGTGTGTGTGTGTGTGTAAGTACGTATGTATGAAGTGCGTACATTTATATTATATATAAACGCAGAGAGACTACTGTGTATATAGTGTGTAAATATATTGGTTTCGATGTATATAGATAGACAGACAGACAGATATAGATAGATAGATAGATAGATAGATAGATAGATAGATAGACAGATAGATAGATAGATAGATAGATAGATAGATAGATGCTTTCGCTCAATGATACGGGCACGTCTCGTTCCACGTACGATTGCGCTAACCTCCATCTTAGGGGTCTGTCCTCTAATATAACTTCTCAACCATTGTTTGCTAATGGACTCCTTAGATGCCGTAAATACCTATATGAAGTATCAGAGAACTGGTATAAGCATGTACCAAGTAAAATTATTTAGGATGGAAAAGTAACAATACTCTAGGACTATGCTTTTCAGACGGATCATGTAATCGAACACCGTCGGCCGGATATTGTTATATTGAAGAGAGACACATACTGTCAGATCATTGATGTAGCCATATTAAATGACCTGTATGTTGTGTGTAAGGAGGTTGAAAAAAATCACCAAGTACTCTGAATTGAAAGTGGAAATGGCAAGACCGTATGGAATGCGAGAGGGTAATGTAAAAGTGATACCAGTGGCGATTGGAGTGTTGTGGTCAATCCCATTGAAACTTCAAGACTTCTTAAAGCAACTGGAAATCTCATGCAAGATTGATGTCTTGCAAAAAGCAGTCTTACTGGGCACAGCGTACACCTTAAGGAAAGTATTATCCGTCTGAGGTCCTTGTTGTAACTTGACAGATGACTAAACACTCCGGTTCATTTTTACCTACACTGTGTTACGAAGGAATATTAATAATAATAATAATAACAATAATAATAATAATGATGATGATGATGATGATCATGATTTCAAATGTTTGGCACGCTCAGTGTCAACAGGTTCAGGGGAATGGGTAAGTCGATTACATCGACTCCAATATACAACTAGTACTTATTTTATCGCCTCCAAAGAGGATTAAAGAGAAAGTCAACCTCGGTGGTATTTGAACTCAGATCGTCAAGGTGAACGAAATGCTGCTCAGTATTTCGCCTGGCGTCCTAACGATTCTGCCAACGAAATCTTATAGGATTATTATTCTGAGTTTCATATTTCTGTCTTTGCAATGATTTTATAATTTATTATAATATGTTATTACGGAGATGTACTTGCATAGCATCTGACCTGATCTGAGATCTGTGCTGGAACGAAAACAATTGCAGTGTGGAAGGTGTTTATAAGCCATTTAAGAAACACACAAAAACCGTTAGATTTAAATGTTGAAGTGAATCTAACGGTTTTTGTGTGTTTCTTAAATGGCTTATAAATACATTCCACGCTGCAATTGTTTTATATGTTATTTAAGTATTAAATATCTCTAACAATTTAAAATATATTCTCGAGCAAATGGATAAATTAAGTCATCTGAGAGGATGGTGCATTTTGTGTAAGAACAGAAGGAAAAGTAGGAACTTGCGTGGCGAAAGTAAGAGGATAATATAGTAAAGAGATGTAAATTCAAGAGTGCAAAAGCAGACAAGATATAAATGAAATAATTGTAAATAAAAGCCAAGGTAAGTTTAGAGAATATGGTGAAGGAAGAGAAGTATTAAAAGGTAGCCACTCTGCTGAACTTTGATAACCGTAGATAGAATTATCTATGATAGCTTTACGAAAAATGTACATTTATTACGGAGGGGAGTGAAAGCTGATAATATACTGCAAAGCAAGAAGCGTTGCGCTATCTTCATTTCTGCAATCTCCTTTAAGAAATATCATGTCAGTCACTAAATGGATAGAAAAAAGAAGGGAAGACAAAATGGAGAATATTCCAGAGTTGAGAGGAAGTTAAAGTAATATAAGAAGAATAAAATTACAGAAAAGCAAATGTATAGTTAGGGTGAACAGAAACATCAATATTGTGAAACTATTGGAAAAAGTAGTTATATAAATATATCAAATAAAGCGAAAATATGTTGTTGTTGTTGGCACTCCGTCGCTTACGACGTCGAGGGTTCCAGTCGATCCGATCAACGTAACAGCCTGCTCATGTAATTAACGTGCAAGTGGCTTAGCACTCCACAGACACGTGTACCCTTAACGTAGTTCTCGGGGATATTCAGCGTGACACAGTGTGACAAGGCTAACCCTTTGAATTACAGGCACAACAGAAACAAGAAGAAAGAGTGAGAGAAAGTTGTGGTGGAAGAGTACAGCAGGGTTCGCCACCATCCCCTGCCGGAACCTCGTGGAGCTTTAGATGTTTTCGCTCAATAAACACTCACATCGCCCAGTCTGGGAATCGAAACCGTGTTCCTATGACCGCGAGTTCGCTGCCCTAACCACTGGGCCATTGCGCCTCCACAAAGCGAAAAGATATACCTGATTTAAAAGAGAAATTCGTAGTTTTTCCTAGTTACGTGAAAAATTATAGAAGTATTTTCCCTCATCTGCGTAATACCTTTGAACAAAAGATGCGGGCTGAGAATGAAAACTTTTAACATTTATATTAAATAAACTCCATAAAATATGAACATTTCAATTCCATTGATAATGTTGCACAGCTTTTTGGTCAAATGACAAAAGGCTACTATTGTCATTTATTCTGTTGATGCAGAAGATCAAATCCTTTAGCTTGCAAGGACAAGTGTTAAAAGAGCTGGTTCAATTCTCTGAACAGTTCGGCTGTTGGATCCGAATTTATCATTTCTTAAATCTAGTATGTGAATACCTTCCAATAGGTGGAAAGCTACAACAAATCTTCAGCAAGAACTTTCTGATAGTTAACAATCACTGTAATATTAGCATCAAAAATTATATTTCCAACATCAACAGAAGAAAATATATTAGGAGTATTTCGCTACTACTAATTTTATTAGCTCCCCTAGATGTAGATAAAAAGAATTATGTTCATCACAGCAGGGTTTAAACGGAGACGCCTGAACATCGTCACATGTCAAATAGCTTCTAGAAACAGCGGCCAGTGGTCCGCAAAGACGATTGGCAACTATGTTTATAGATGCCTGAGGCGCGCTTTATCATAGCATCGCCAGGAATTAAATCAGAATAACAAATGTTTGGCTTCATGTTTCATTTTCCGTCAGAAAATTGATGAAACTAAATCCAGGTCCTTCTAGAATGTTAGTATGGTCTCTCTAATGTTTCGACTAAGGCATTGTTTTCTGGCAAAACTTATTTTGACGAATCTGTCAATCTGTGTACACCACCTTCATTACTAAGTGTTACGGGTTAATACCAAAATGTTGATCCATCGAGAGGCTTTTTATTTCTCCAGTTTTAGAGCTAAAGGTGAAAGCTGGAAAAGATGGATAATTATGATATCAATATATTTAAAGTTTTTTGAAAGTGTTTCAATATTTCTAAGTACGCAGTTCAAGAGTTCTACGAATGTACATTAAAAAAAAAAGAAGAAAACAACACAGAAACTGTTATTCGTTGAACAGCGTTTCTTTATTCGAAGTAAATTTATTACAACATAATTTTCATTGTCAAAATTACTATAATAAAAAAACCGTATACAAAGTAAATTTTTTCACATCGTGATTACCTGTCTAAATATATTTTAAGATTTAATTATCAAGTATACAAAATGCATATAAGTGTAGATATAATAAATTGTGTGTTTCCTCAAAGATATTACGGTGATCCATCATTTCCCTTTAGAGCAGCAATTCATTGTTTTTGAAATTCACTCTGCACTGCTTTCAAAATGTTTACATCCCCGTTCAACAGGCTGAAATTAGCGACAAAATGTGTCCCAGTTCATGTATTCGAAACTAAGTAGAGATATAATGAAAATCTAGCCGTTACTTAAATATAGTATATTACCGCTAATATAACTGACACACGACTATTAATGAATTTCAACACTGGACGCAAAATGTACTCAAATAGTGCTACAAACCATGACTTCACATCAACACTTCAAATTTTCTGTAACATGCGAATACATATACATAGCCGTGCAGGAAGTAAATAGACACCTTTAATTTTCAAGATCTTTTATTTAATACGCAACGCGCGAACAATTGAAATGTAATCGATAGGTAGGGCTACATACTTTAGTATTTAGTTGACATTCCCTTTGCAGTTTTTAATTCAGAAACTCTTTTTGGCATTGAACTGATGAACTTTGTGATTGTCTCTTGTGGAATTTCTGCCTACTTTTCACGCAACAATCGAAACAATTCATCTTTAGATTTAGGTTTCTGTCGAGTTTTTCGTATAGCTCTATCTAGAATGCTCCAAAGAGTTTCAGTTGTGCTCATGTCAGGAGATTGGCTCGGCCAAGGAATCTTTTGGCTCCCATTTTCTGTCAGCCATTGTTGATTCCTTTTCGCTGTGTGGCATGGAGCACCATCTTCCATGAATACAAACTCATTTTTCGTTATGTTATCGTGTGAATATATCGGAAGTAGTCTTTGCTTAAGTATTTCGATGTATTTTTCAGAGTTTATGGTTCCAACACATCCGAGCAGCTCAGAACGACCATTGCTGTTGACAGCTCCCCATACCATTACAGAGATACCGCCATGTTTCACAGTTGGTTAGAGTCGTTTCAGATCAAATTCTTGATTGGGAAGCCTCCAGCATCAAACACGTCCACTGTCTGAAAATAATGCAAATCTGGATTCATCTGAGAAAATCACTCTATTACAAAATGAACTGGATTTTCCTGATATCTCCTTAGCTCATTTCTGTCTTTTCATGACATTAATTGGTTGAAGGAGATGTTTTCTTCTAGCTGCTCGTCCATAATACCCAAACTTATGCAAATATGTAACACACGTTCTTGAACTAACTTCTAGCTGTTTTGCAATGTCAGAAGCCTTCGAACGGGGTTCGTTTTCCACAATTCTCTTCAAACAGCGAAGCTTCCTTTCCGAGAGCCCAGGTCGGCCGAACAAGAATCTGTTGATTCTTTTCCTTGGCTTTTGCATTGCACTATAATTCTATTAACAGTAGCAAGAGGAATTTGAAGATTTTCAACAATTTTTCGCTGACTAAGACCAGCCTCAGATTGCCCAACAATACGACCGCTTGGAAAATCTGACAGTTCTGCTGAATTTTTTGTGCGTGGCATGGTTACTCTTCGCAAATGTTTAATATAATGGCACCTGGAATGAAAAAGAATAATTAAATTGTAAATTCTACACCGCTGAAAAACATATTTAAGACGCTTAGATCAGAAAGTTTGAAAATTAACGGTGTCTATTTACTTCTTGCATGTCTGTGTATATATTGGGTTTTTCGGAAAGTTTACGCCGATATATAGCAGCTTACCTTTCGACTTATTTGACATGAAACCACCTCAATTTTGGGAAGAGAGTAGTTTCAAGTTAAAGGAAAGATGGAGACGCATTGTGCAACAAAA
>NC_142928.1:29608019-29613019 GCF_046866305.1 Octopus bimaculoides
CTCAAGGAAATACTATAATGTGCAGCACATGGTTTTCATATATCATATATATATTATAACGATATTTTCGGGGTGGGAAATATGAAAACATAATTCACATTTTATGTTGTAATCCAATATGTCACAGAAACTTAATTTTTTAAAACATAACAGTATGTACGTATATATAAATAAATATGTCTGCGTGTGCATGTGTGTGTATACGAATATACATATATTTATATATATATATATATATATATATATATGTGTATGTGTGTGTGTGTGTGTGTGTGTGTGTGTGTGTGTGTGTGTGTGTGTGTGTGTGTGTGTGTGTGTGTTTATATTTGTATATATGTGTATGCTATACGTTACAGATTCAGTGAGATTTGTGTACGTGTTCGTTCATATGAGCGTTTAATGTGAAATTAAGTCGACTATAGATTCGTGGGTGGGTCAATATGAATAAGTCATTGGTAACAGTTGATATTTTCCTGATAAACATATCTTAACCTTTATGCGTTATGTATATATATATATATATATATATATATATATATATATATATATATTGTATTGAAATACT
Organism: Octopus bimaculoides; assembly: GCF_046866305.1. Taxonomy (NCBI): domain Eukaryota; kingdom Metazoa; phylum Mollusca; class Cephalopoda; order Octopoda; family Octopodidae; genus Octopus; species Octopus bimaculoides. The sequence continues at coordinate 29,608,585 of NC_142928.1, forward strand.
CTTCTAGAATGAACTAACAGCAAAGGTATATTATATGTCCGACTGTTTACACTGTTATCATCGTTCGATATTCAGTGACTTACATTCTTACAACATCTACACGTTTCAGGATGATATGTCTGTAAAACTGAGTAGAAAGATCAAAAGAAACATTATATAACTTTTATCTGTCTGTTCCCAGAAACTTATCCCTATGTCTGAAGTCTTAATCCTCCTTGAGCTTTTCACCAGATTTCATTGAAACAACATTACAGATCAAGATTTACTTTCTTTTCGTCTTCTTGTTGATAGATATACTTATATGCCATTATTTATAGGTCCAAATGTGCTTCGAGATCCAATGTTCGAAAGAAGAATTATTTCATGTTCTCTCAAAAGTTTACAAGCCTACATGACATCAACAGCATACAATTCTCGCCGATAAGGCTAAAGCTTGGAAAATCAACAGAGGAAGCCGAACGATTACTTTGGTCGAATGAAAGAACGTCTGACATGTCTGCACGAGAATAGAACATAAGCAATATATATATATATATATATGCATGACAGCATGATAGAGGTAAATAGACGCTCGATAAAGTATCGTTGTATTTTTATTTTAAATGAAAAAGGTATATTTTTTATCATTTGGCATTTTATGTTTCAGGTTGTATATGTGACTGTTGATATTTTCCTGATAAACATATCTTAACCTTTATGCAAAAGAAGCCTTGGAACTGTCCGAATTTCTAAGAGGCCGTATTGGAAGTCAATCTGAAGGTGGATATAGTCAGCATAAAATCTTTGAAAACGTTGAGACCCTGCTTCCTACAGTTACACCGACCAGGGCCCTCTGACAAGACTCTTCTCTTCGTTCAGAGAAGCGTGGAGGATAATCCTCGCTGCAAGGCCTCTGAAATAGCAGAACGAATTGATATCAGTCCCAGAACAGCTATCAGATATATCCACAAACTTGGTTACTATGGCAGAACAGCAATAAGGAAGTCACTTCTTCGACCTGCCAATATCAAGATGAGAAAAGATTGAGACAATAAGATAGACAATGAGTAGAGGCTCCGCGTCTTACTGTTGTAAAGTGGCGTACTAAGGACGTACGCCTTTTAGACAGCAAGCTTGGTGTTTGTGGTCAATTTTCTGTTTTCATAGACTCTCTTTGTGATCCTGGCAAATGTGGAGTATGCTAGTTCAATTCGCCTGCTAATCTCAAGGTCCAGGAAGAGGGCCTCAGCGATAGTAAAGCCGAGGAAGGTGAATTCATGGATTACCTCCAGCTTGATCTTTACTGATGGTGATGATGGGGAGTTCTTTGGAACCTTGGCCCAGTACTTTGATCTTCTCCAGACTGGTGGTCAGGTTGAATTCCTGACAGGCCTTTAAAGTTTGTCCACGAGCTACTGTAATTGCTCCTCAGAGTTCACTATCAGTGCTGTTTCGTCCTTGAACAACATTTCTCTAACGATTACCTGTCGCACCCTGGATTTTGCTTTCAGCATCGACAAACTAAACAATTTACCTTCTAATCTGGTGTGAAGGTAAACAGCATCAGTTGATGTCCCAAATTCATGTTTCAGCATGATGACAAAGCAGATGCCAAACAGGGTGGGGGCTAGCACACAGCCCTGCTTCACGCCGCTACGTAGAGCCGTCAAATTGAAGAAGAGCCATCATATTGAACGATGCCTTTCATATCCGTGTGAAATGATAGGACAATCCTGAGGAGTCTTGGAGGACAGTCAATCCTGACAAGAATTTTGAAGAGGCCATCTCGAGTGACTAGATCAAAAGCCTTTGCGAGGTCGATGAAGATGATAAAGAGAGGTTGCCTTTGCTCTCAGCACCTCTCCTGTAGCTGCCTAAGAGAGAAGATTATGTCGCTGGTGGAACGTTCTGATCTGACTTTCGGGCTATACACGCTCAGCGATTTTCTGTAGTCTGTTTAGGACCATGCGAACAAAGACCTTCCTGATGCTGCTTAACTGCGAAATGCCTCGATAATTATTATAGTCGCTTTTGTCCCCTTTATTCTTATATCGGGTGGCAATTTTGCAGTCACGCGGGACTGCTCCCTCCTCCCAACACTAACAACTATGTTAGTCTTGGGAGGAGGGAGCATCAGATGAGCAAGCTTCAGCAAGAGGCTTGCTTATCTGATGATCTCTGGTGAGGTACCGTCTAAACCCGGTGCTTCTTCTCTTGGGCAAACCATCAATGCTTCTGCTCAGTTCTTCAGCATTTGGCAGTGTGTCCAGCTCCTCTATGACGAGTAGGTATTCTACGGCGTATAGCACACTGTCCGAGATGTTGTTTTCCTTGGCGTAGAGGCCGGAATAATATTCCACCCATCTCTCCAGCTGCGCTTTTTTGCCCTTGATAACTCCTCCAGTTCTGGATTTGAGTGGAGCTATCTTGCTCTGAGTTGGGTCGATGACTTTCTTAATAGCCTCATACATTCTGCGAATGTTGCCCGTGTCGAACAACAGTTGGATATCTACATATAATTGTAACCAGTAGTGATTTGCACAACGTCTCACTGTCTTCTGCATGGTGGATTGGTGCTTGTGTTTCATGGGGGTATAGAGCTCTTTCACACTCATCTCAAATCAGTCTTGTGTCATTTACCTTCTCCTCCCAAAGGCCCTCAATGCAATGCTATTGATGATGTCCCTGAAAGAGTCCCGTTTCAGCTGAACATTGCTTTCTGTTGGGTCTGCAAGGATTACGTCTTCGAGTGTCTTGAGGAATGCATCTGTCTTAGTTGACAACTGGATTGCAGTAGCATTGATGCGCTGATTGCCTGGGGGCTTGGTACAGTGCACCCGTTTTGGTTGGAGTTTGAGATTGCAGCAAACCGGGAAGTGCTCTGTGTCACAGTCAGCACTCTGAAAAGACTGTGTCTTGTGATGATCAGATTTACGTGGAGGGCAGTGTCGTGAAACGAGAGTGACGCCAGGAAACCCTATATTGAGCTTTGGCCTGGAAGTAGGTGTTGGAGACATATATTCCATGGAGCATTCAGAGCTCAAGCAGCCGTTGCCCATTTTCATTCTTGTTGCCAACCTTATACCAATCCAAACACCCTGGCCAGGAGTCATGATCAGCACCCACTCTGGCGTTGAAGTCGCCAAGGAGCACCAGCTGTTTTTTCATTTGGGATCGCCTGTATTTTCCTACAGAGTTGATCGTAAAGCTTATTCTTGGCATTTTGTGGGGAATAGTGGTTTGGAGCGTAAGCACCGTACATGTTGTTTAGGTTCGTCATGATCAGTGCATTATCTCACTTGTTTGATACGTGCTTAAAATTTAGCCTGAAGACGGTGGACTATATGTTATGATATTTATAATTAGATCAATGAAATTCTACTGTAAAATTTAAACTACATTTCTGTTCTTTTATTTTATCTATCTATATGTCTATCTATTTATCAATCTAGTTACCTACATGCGCGAGCGTACATAGTGGGTGTACATGTGTGTGTGTGCATGTGTAATATGTAGATGTTCCTGTATGTGAACGTGAGTGGACTCAGGAACGGCTGTTAACGAACCTGTCCACGACGCTACTTGTATACTGACCGACTGAAGCTTTATGAGTAATGGTGGGTCAAAAGGAAATTATAAAAGACTATCGGTTGGATTATACCTGTATCTCAAAGGGCCAGTGTTTTCACGGATCTGAGACCTAGATTTTACATTCGAAACACTTATGATTTTATACAACTGAAGAAGAGATACAGGCATTTGTTGAAGGCCAGCATGAAAATATGTATCATCAACTTCAACAAGAAAATGCAAATGACCGAAACCTCTGGAGATGCATCATCTGTGAAGTAACAACCACAAATGAGACAATCAAATGTGAAGGATTGGAAGAAAAGTAAAGGAGAAATGAGACGCAACTCCAACTGAGACCAGATCTCTGCCAAGGAACAACTTGCCCAACTTCAAGAAGAACCTTCAATGCTCGAATTTGACTAATAGTCAACTTCGAGTGCACCAACAACACAAGATGGAGTTGAACGAGGATTATCATCCTCTTTAAAAAGAGGGATAACCACGACGACGGTGACTTATGATTTTATACATATTTAAGTTGATACTTATCTGAGGAATACTCAGCCACTTGGCACACTATTTCAGTGAGTATATATTGTAGTTGATCGAACAACTGGTTACTCGTACGCTGAAATCATCTTAGGGATTTCCATCACACATATGAGTTGCGTGTGCATGTGTGTGTGTGCGCGCACGTGTGTGTGTGTACGTGTGTGTGTATGTTTGAATGCATCTAAATGTGTGTATATATGTGTGTGTGTACAGGAGAAGGATCAGTCTGTAGAAACCATCTGATTTATCGCTTGTTGCAAGACCATCTATGTAAGAGGAGAACTAGATAAGTGTCAGTTTTATTTCAATATGTATCACTTTTATTTATTTT
>NC_142928.1:29615519-29618019 GCF_046866305.1 Octopus bimaculoides
GAAGCTTTTCTGAATTTATTATGTAAGGAACCTATTCCCACACGCTTACACTCATAAATGTATTCATCTTAAAATGATCTTAAGTGTTGTATCATTTGTTGTTGTAGCTTTTGTGTTCGTAATTAGCCTCAGGCTTTGCTTTGATCAAACAAACGAATGATCTAAGATATTTGAGACATAATGTACCGAATACTTGTACATCAGTAAATATATTATATAAATCGCCCTTCCTTTAAGATTGTATTTGTGAAATATATGGTTCTTATTTCTGGAAGCTAGTATACCCATAAAGTCTTGCGTGTTGGCTCGTATTCTTGCATAATTTAGCATGTGCGAAAAAGTTTACAATGTTTTCAACTTTATGCTTTATCTTTATTTATTTCAGATATTAGACTTCGGCCATGCGGGAGCATCGCTCAGAAGAATTTTAGTCAGACGAATCTATCTCAGTACTCGTTATTTTTTAAGCCTGGTACTTAGTCTATAACTCTCTTTTTGCCGAAACGCTACGGGGAGGTAAACACACCCGCATCAATTGTCAAATGGTGCTAGACACAAAGGCACACACACACACACACACACACACACACACACACACACACGCACACACACACACACACACGCACGCACACACACACACACACACACACACACACACACACACACACACACACACACACACACACACCAACGCACAAGCTGAATAAAACGTGTATTTTGCTCAGCTTGTAAGTATATATCTACAATTTGATATTTATTATTGCTATGTATTATTATAATTATTATTATTATTATTATTGTTGTTGTTGTTGTTGTTGTTAATCTTTATTATTTTACTTGTTTCAGTAATTTGACTGCGGCCATGCTGGAGCAACACCTTTAATCGAACAAATTGACACCAGGATTTACATTCTTAAGCTCAGTACTTCTTTTATCGTCCCTTTTGCGGAACCGCTAAGTTGCGGGGAAGTAAACAGACCAACATCGGTTATGGAGATATAAACACACCAGCATCGGTTGTCAAGCGGTAGTGGAGCGACAAACACACTCACACACACACAAATATATATAAAGCCCGTTGTTTATATATATATATATATAGATATAGATATAGATATAGATATAGATATAGATATAGATATATATATATATATATAGATATACATATATATAAACAACGGGCTTTTTCCAGTTTTCCTGCGTCAAATCCACTGACAAGGCTTTGGTCGGTCCGAGACTATAGCAGAAGACACTTGCCGAAGGTGCAATGCAGTGGAACTGAACCTGAAACCATGTAGTTGGGAAGCAAGCTTCTTACCACACAGCCACGCCTGTGCCTATATATATATATGCATACGCACATACGCACACACATACACACACGCACAGAAACATATAATCAACCATATATGCAAGTGTGGGTGTGTGGGTGTGCGTGTGTGTGTGTGAAAAGGAAAATATATGACTATTCCTGTATATGAAGAAGTAAAATGGCCATTTCTCTGATATTTAATGTAGCCAACATGTGACCTGACAATCACATCTGCATTATGTTTTAGTCGAGGCATTTTCGTTTAAAAAAAAAAACAAGCCAGACCAAAGTGTGGTTGTTGTCGCCGGGTATACTGTAGGTTACTTAACGTGCGTGTGTGTGTAATGATGTTTATGTCTTTGTATGCATGAATGCGTCTTAGTGAGTGTGCGTGTGCGTTCGTTCGTGCATTTACATGCATGTGAATATAAGTGACAGCGTGTGTGAAACAGTATGAGTGTGTGTTTACGTGAATGTGAATGTGTGTGCGTGTGCATTTATGTGTGTGTGTGTGTGTGTGTGTGTGTGTGTGTGTGTGTGTGTGAGTTTGTATGTATGTATGTATGTGTGTGTGTGTGTGTGTGTGTGTGTGTGTGCGTTTGTGTATTCGCGCGTATGTGGACGCGTGCGTGCGTTCGTGCGTGCGGATATACGTGTAGAAGAGGAACACTTGTATGCCTGGATCAGCACATTAAATCTGCCCTGACAGCCTGACATATATTAGACTAACTGACTAATTAGATGAACACGAGGTATTGACATTCACAATAGGTATGACACCGCCTCCCGAGGCGGAAAAAAAAAAAAGAAGGCAGTAAATAGATATGCAAGAAGCTAAGAGGAAGAATCATCGGGCTGAGGTGGTGAAAGGAAAAAAACGACTAAGAGATAAAAGAGAAAAGCTGTATGGGAAAGCAACACGCAATCAGACAAGCAGGAAGCTACGAGTTTGTTGTATTTGTTTATACTGACTTTTCAGCCTGGGATTTTACAACATTTGGAATTAGAATGGCTTGTAGAATGACAGATGATTCGCTATTTCTTACTAACTACGTGTATGAATACTATGTCTATGTGCGTAGCAGTGTACAGTGAAGAAAACAACATAGTTAGTATTGTACAATACACAACATATGTGAATAAGTGTATATAATATGTGTGTGCGTGTATTCATATACTGTATACACA